>NC_069124.1:1930212-2152712 GCF_026914265.1 Mya arenaria
GGTCTTGTGCATGTTTAACGTTACAGAAAAGTAGGCTCAAATTCGCCAAGAGTTCCATAGTTATTATTACACTAGTACTGGAGGTACATGCATTCAATAGTATTTGAATGGATATATGCGACGGTTCACGGCATGACCTAGTTTATGGTGCTCTGAGTTCCACAAGAAGTATCTTTTCTTGCGACCAACTGAATATGAACTGATCTAAAAAAAAAAGTTCACTGGTGAATTATATTTTACGAAGGCAGGCAGCCAATATGTGCCCAAAAAAATCAGCTAAGTCTTGCAGAACACCTATGTTATGTAGACTTTCCTGCTTCCAAGCTTAACGGCGAGGGTATCTGGAAAAGATCTTTCAAATGAGCACCAGATTTTTATCGCTACATTCTTTGGGAAAATATTTCCTGTTGTTTCTCTGAGAAACAATACCAGTTTGCCGCAGGAGTGTGTATATTTTGGTGAGGTTTCATACGTTGTTGATTCACAAAGCCAATGCAGACAAGTATCTCAGCCCGGATCCCATTCATTGATGACGCTGATATTATTGGCATCGATTAAAACGTCGTTCCTGATTAACGCTCCCCACATTTTTGGGATGCTCTTTTCCAAAACGGTATCCGGTTTGACAAGTAAAGAATGTTCTATTTCTGCACGTACTACTCGGAAATGTGTAGTAGGCTGGTGAAACACTTGGAACAAAACCCACCGTTCGTTAAACCTATATTGTGTGTTTCAAACATCTCACATTGATATTGAGAGAGCAACGACCTTACAAAGACCCATTTTAGAAGGTAAACCTCATCAACCATGATGTGATTATGTGATGGCGGTCATAATGATTTCTGGTGAGGTTTTGTGGTCATTCTACATTATATGGTTGCATGTATGTCCAGTTTGTGGTATAAACATTGCTCATTGCTCCCAGAGACGGCTGACCGCAGTGTCCTAGAGGACGGACGACCTGGGCAAAGACACAACCATGGTGTAAATATAAACAAATGTGCTCTCCATCTTTCACAAAGTTCGAAAATTTCAATCGTTCAACTTAAAGTTGAACTGGTTTAAAGTTGAACTGGTCAATTGAATGCCCAATATTTCTGTGGCAGTCCTATATTTCTGTGGCATTTCATGACGCGTACACACGTCTACCTCCAACATCATTATTAAATAACAACTACGGAAACCCATCGTCTTCATCATCATCATTACCACCACCAAGACAACCACAACCACCACCATCATCATCATCATCAGCAGCATCATCATCACAACCAACACTATCATCATCATCAATCATCATCATCATCATCAGCAGCATGATTATTATCCTAATAAACAGCATCTACTCATAAACAAGAACAGGTATATAATTTCAACAGAAACTTGTCTTTATTACACCATCTTCAACAAGGACAACAAAGAACCTGTACATTTACTGTACTAATATATATAGAGAGATTTTATAATTATGTATAGTATATACAGTCAGTTATACCCAAACTCTGCCACAGATTAACAACTGAAGAAGCCAAGTATCAGAGTTAATTAAACCCGCTTGGTCACTTTACAATTTATTTTACAGTACATTTATATACTCTTGTGTTTGAATAAATCAGTTATATTGTCATGTAATTCAACTATTATTTATAATTTTACATGTTTTCTATGCATGGTGACATAACATTGCAATTTATAACTGGTAAATGACCTGTGACATTTTATGAAGTTATATGAACCAGTTTTCAAAACCTCAGGTATACAAATAATGCCAAAAAATTAGGATTTTTTATGAACTCCATAAAATTTAAATATGACAGCATATTCCAGGCTTAAATAAACAGTTTATCTCTGAAACATGCTCAGAATTCACTAACAAAACATTAACAAAACATCATGAACAGTACCATAGTAACAACAGTTGAGGTGAAGTATTTTGGGATACAAAACCAGCCCTCATTGTGCACACTGCCACACTGGTTTTTTTATGCTTATAAATATACAAACATAATAAAACCAACAGTAACAGTTTCACTAGAAGTGATAGGTGATGTAGTACAATAATACTTGTTAACAATATACAGACAGATGGAAAACAGGTGATTAGAAGATTTTGTTCATGTTTAAATGTCTTTATGAAAGTGATTGATGTTATTATATCATGTCCATGTTTGTGTGGATTTTTTTATTATATAATGAATACAAACTTTGCAATAAATGATTCAATATGTAACATCTAATGAAATACTTAATGAATGTTCCTCAATTCATTCAAAAGTGATTTACTCCTTTGGACCAGTTTTCTGAAATTTTAACTTGGTTAAGATGAATTTATATGTTATACTATTAACAAGTAGACACTTATTTTTTACCAACTTGGGTTGGTATAAATAATGACTGTGATGGTAAAATGTTACAGTTTTATAACTTGTGTTGTTTTTATTAACAGTTTAATGACTTGCTTCCTGTATTAACCATGTTAAATATGTCTTAAACAAAGTCATCACTGTGTGGGGAGAATAATTAACAAGCAATATTCGGTCAGAGTAATTCAGCTGATTCCATGTCTGGCACAGTTACCCATATTTCCATATAATTAATTACTCTGGTCATTATATACTGCAATCTTACAAAATTTCATTAATAAGTTTTAAACTTAATTGCATCATTCATCAGTGCAACAATTAACAAAATGGGCTTATAATTTATAACTCTGGTCGTAACTGAAATCTTGCTAAGTTTCATAAATATTAAACCTTTAAATATAATTGTATCATTTATCAGAGAAAAAAACTGGCATTTACCATCCTTTCTGTAATGGTTCTCTAGGCTAAAAATGATGTTAGAAGTTTAAAATGTGAATCAAGAATTAGGTAAGAGTGTATATTTGTAATACAGATTTACTTTGGTTGAAGATGTAACATCGTCCATATCAGGCTGACAAATGGGACAAGAAGTGTGACTGGAATGAGAAGTAACAACCAGAAGGCAGAGTAACAACTATAATGAACCCATAACAGAAATAACAACATAATAACAATAAAATAAGACTTCTTGCCCTATTCTCCACTTGCCGAGTACATTCTGGGTCATACCAAACTGTAGACCTTCTGTAGATGACTTATTTAACTGAACTTAAATCAGCCTCATTGAAGATTTAGAAAAAAAAATACGAAAGACAAATCTTCCTTGTTATTTACAAGGTTTTTAAACTTAAAGGTTATCAGAAATGACGTGACTGCATCAATTGCATTAAATGAAAACAATAAATTACATATATAGATAGAAAATGAAATTTTAAGTACCTAACAATGATTCAAATATTGTGGCAGGATGAATTTACATATTAATTGTATCAGATTAATGCAAATTTCCAAACAGTTACTGTAACATACAAGAATAAACAAAATGATTAAGACATTAATAACTCGAAAATAAGAGATTAACATCTCATGAAAATGAACACATTTGGATCAAAGAGCAAGCTGCATATTTTATACATAGAGTATACTTTTAAAGCAATATCTTCAAATTGTGTAATTTATTGGTATACTCCTGGACTATTTTTCTAGCAGAGGAATTAAACAGCTCTCTATGTTGAAATATGCAACTTGATTTCACTGGCACATTAAAGTAGAGCATGATAAAAGTCTTCTTTGGTACAAAAACATAACAATTAAACATCCTATTAACTTGCTGTTCAGTATCAAAGAAAACAATTTTGTTCACAATAACAAATTTTACAAAGACAAATTCAGACATTAAAACAGAAACAAGAAATAAGAAACAGAGCACTGTATCCATGATTCCACATTCATGTTAAACAGTATTATGTATTATCTGAATTTCAAATATTTCAATGGATGTTTTTTTTTGAAAGCATTTGTATGTGCCACTAAATCAGCTTAAAATCATCCTCAAATGTGACGAAAACAAAATACATAGGGGATTAAGCCATGGTGCACTAATTTTCCATATAAATTTTTATTTTTACCTTCACATTTTTTTATAAAATAGATCTTCCAAAATTTACTAATTGTAAAAGTTCAAAATTGTAATCGAACAGTAAATATGTTATCTAAAAAGGTTATACTGATAGTTCCCATGTATAAACGCAATCACCAACAAGGGTTACCTGACCACTTGTACAGAATGTATAAAGAAAAATATTTTCCCTAAAAAAGCTTAAATTTAATAAAAAACTAAGTCACCATCTAACATGATTAATAAGAATAAAAATAATTTCAAACTTTTTTGACTTGATCATTTGAATAATTTCTTCTGAGTATCAAAAGTAAGGATATTTAACAAAACAGCATGTAGAATGTACATGCATTCATGCATGAGAGAAAGAGCAGAAAGTTGTCAGCCATTGTAGAAAACATCTTGACCGAGGGAAGACATGGTATACCAAGGGCCAACAAAAATAATGTTGTGGTTCCCGCTACATACTGACAAATAAGACTGGGTAGCCTACCACTAGGTAGGGAAATGTTTTATTTAGGAAAATTAGTTAATTGTGTACAATGTATGTATGTAGTTATATTGTTTACATCATACATTCTGACATTATGTTGAAACGGTGCAAATTATACTGCCACAGGGTTTATATTTCCAATAATGATAAATATATTAATCAAAAAAATAATTAGAGTCAGGACATAAAAATAGGGTTGGTCAGGTAAACATTACCACAACATTATTCTCATTTGGCCTTATACCACGTTAAAGAGTTCTTGTTTATAGATCCACATTTCAAGAAAGCATGGCACAGTACAGAACAATTAGAATTAATTTCATCACAGATAGTCGCTCTAATATACAAACTTAGCAAAAAAAAAATTTGTAATAAGTCCAGACTTCAGAAGTCCCACGTAACAAGTGTCAACAAAAACAACGGAGTTTCACGAAACTGAGGAACTCTCTCTGTCTGACTCTATTAACAGGCCTCGGTATTGCGAATCAAATTTGCTTGTCTTGTGCTTTTGTTGGCTATTCGACTTGCACTGACAACCTTTCTTTCTGCATTTGTTATAGCAGGATGTGCAACACATTAGCGCAAGTTTCGCCGGAGGATATAAGCACATACATGGCAGGCATATACTCATCGCTAATATACAAGTCCATCTCTTGCAGCAGTGTGGCCGTGAACAGCCTGCACAGGGGTCCGACACACACTCAAATTCCGCATCCTGATCGTCTTTAGAACAGTGGTAAAACATGCCTTTTACACAACACAAGCATGTTGCATACTCTACCACAGTTTCAGGACTCACATTAAATTTGTCTCCGCACAGCCATTTTGATGGCAACTCACGGTCCTTGGTGCAAGCACCGCAACGGCACTTCCCACACTTGGAACATATTATAGCATCGTCCTGCTGTGTCACTTCTAATGGTAAATCCTTTTTTAAAGGCGGACTTGTCGAAATTGGTTGAGTTCTTATAATACTTTGAGTAGTTGGTGTCCGATTGGGTAAAATTACACGCTCTCTCGGAGCCAAGTTGCCAACTAGTGGCTTTGAGCCCCCACCACATTGTGATGAAGACTTTCCCGAAGAGAAAATCGGGGATCGCGGAGTATCAACGTACTCGTTCTGTTTTCGAGGTTGGAGTCGCACTTGGTCGAGGGTGATCACCCCAGCTACGTCCACGGGAGGTAGATTGTTAGGTGCCGAATAACGGGACGGCCTCATATTACTCACACTGCCCATATTGTTCTGTAGTTTCACGTTGTAACATGTTTTGTAGTCTTAATCATCACTTTCTGAAAATAGACAGAAAAAGTTTGTTTAACAGTGTTGGTACAATATAGAAGCAGAATTATGCCGGTAGTTTATGAAACCATTTAGACAAATTAAGCATTAACATTTTATTATATAACATCTATAATTATAAGTCTAATCAAACAAAGACACTGAAAACAAATTTTAATTTAACTTATATAACTTATGTATAAAATACACCATAAATTTCTCTGCATTTGACACATTCGTGACATTACCCTAAAACATTTTTAAATCAATATAAATCCACAATGTGCAAGTTTAAAACAACCCAAGCACAGTAAACCTACTGAGAAAATAGGAGCAGCCAGAAATTGGTAAAATAATTATTGGAAATAACCACAAACGTAATATTAAACCACATGAATGTCTTGTGTGCCCTTAAAGGTCCAATCCCACCAACCACTTTTTCTCTCATTCTCCTAGTTTTTACATGGACCCAAATTCAAGACAGACATTACATTACATGTAAGTTGAGAACTAACATGACCACAACAATATAGCATACTGTTTATAATACTGTACAACGACAATATTGTATCCAAGCCTAGGATTGGTTTGGTCACAACTCTAACCACATACAAACATGTATAATGTTATATCTTACATCAAAGTCTGTTTCAGAGATGAAGAGTTTATAGGTTTGTACCGAAAAGGAATTCACTCAATCCTAGATATAAAGTGGGCTATTAGTACCGTAGTGTTATTTATTCAGAAGGACTTGAGATTATGTGGTATCACAGAAAATGGACTTTGGTGTTCAAAATTATATTTTGTCCAATAAGATAGCTATATATTTCGAATTTACTGTACATTTATTTAGGTAAATCAGCAGTCAGCTATTATTGATTATGTAGATTAGCTGATTTAAACGGAGACTGAGCCGTCATATAATTTTGAGCACATACATGTGTACATATATATATTTAGTGACTGAATTATATTCAGTGACTGCAAACTCTACAACAAGGACACTTGTGCAAAAATAAACAATAAAACATGACCTGACGTCATAGAAACTGACAAACGTTGAAATTCGAGAGGAATACATTTTGTTAGTGTTTCTTGAATCCGACAAAAGAAACCAATAACCGCATGTTACCAACTCAAGTCTTTGAACAATCATTACAAAGGCCTTGGTAAAAAGCCAAAAAAGCTGGTCATTGCTGATCCAATATTTCTCCAAGGAGTGGGCGTGGGTTTTATCTGTTTCATAGTGAAACCATTATTGATCAAAGCAAAAACATTGACACAGAAGTTTTGCTGGTCCACTGAACATCAAGATCAACTTCTTGAGGAGAAAATTCACCCTATATTGTGTACAACCACATGTATCCGTGATCAATACTGTGCACAAATAGGAAACTGTATAAAACACTTATTCTGTTAGTTACTTCTTTCTTGCCAGATCAACAAATCCCAGACAGAATCAGTGTTTGAAAACAAACAAAACAAAGTTATTAAGCTTAAAAACATAGTTGCTATCCTGTATAATGTTAAAGCTCCATGTGCATGTATTGTTATAAAAATATCATTTAGAATTTGAAGTCACTGTGTCTGTTTTTCAACATTTTGCACTCTGTATCATACACATACTATTATACTATTGTGAAGAATCTTCCATTAAGTCTGTGAAAAATCTTCCATTAAGTCTGTGAAAAATCTTCCATTAAGTCTGTGAAAAATCTGTCAACACCTCATAAACAACAGAGCTAGGCAGTAAAGTAACAGCCACTTAAAACTTAAAGAACTTCAAGCTGAATTTTAAATGTTTTATCATCTTTTATGTGTTAACATATTTACATTTTACACATCTTTCCATTTAACACCTCTTTATTCAAGTACTCATTTGCATTTTGTATAAGCTCAGCACTTCTTGAACTCAACTGTAAACAAGGCATTCACCATACAGAAGCTTTAACTGGGTCTGAAAAGTGTCCCTTGAAATCCTTTATAACGTATAGTTCCAAATCGGCAACTTTGAATTCGGAGGTTAAAAAACAAGATATTGTACCAATGTACATAATCCTTGATGAACTCTCTACCCTCCTGTAGAAAACCACAACTTACAAAATGCCCGGTCATTCAGTGGGATTTGGAAATAAATCTTGTTTCAGATATTTGTTACGATTTCTTGCTTTATAATAAAAACTGAAGGTTCATTTGGTACCAGTGATGCTAATTAAGACACTGACAAAGCTTTATAACCAGAGTACTCTGTCACACATTTATAATTTGAATTATTATTAAATCTACGAACAGAAATAAGTTGGAACGTTCCATGATAGTATATATTTTAATGATATCACACTAGCCTGAAAGTCAACTAAAATTCTGGTGTCTCCTGTTGGCAGTGCCCATATTTTTCTCGTACAGGCTGTTTACTCATGTCAGTATGATCTTTACTTTTGACCTTTTGTTTCCAAAATCAACAGGGGTCAATTACTGACCATGAGTAATGTGCATACCCAGTTCGAAGACTGGAACAATTGTGTTCAAATGTCATTGATCAGGAATAACAGTGTGATACCGAATATTTTTTAGCCCTATCATGTGGTTTCATAGAAAATATTTTTACTTTAAATGTAGATTTGCTAAGAAGTTTAAAATATAAATATAATTTGCTGATGCAATTATGTACTGTGGCCATGATTTAAAAAAAAATCAGTACCCATCACATACATTTTCAACATTTTTACATAAAAAGTGTTGGATGTTCTTTTCAAAATCATGAGTTTTCATATTAATTCTATAAACAGCCTTAAAGGGCACATTCACCTGTGACCTTTCAGTTATTGCGAAAAAGTGTAAAATTTGTATGCAAATCATCTCTATCTCTTAATCTCAAACCTGCAGACACAGCAGCTTTTATTATCATGGGTATTTGGTATATTTGAAACCACAAGTAAACTTCGGGTACATTGAAGAAGTTTGTTAAACATTTATTATAGGCTAAAAGTAGGTCATTCAGTAAACAACATCTTTTGAAACAGTTTGAACAGGCTATATGAAATGTACACAATGCTTTGAGCTTCGGCTTAGGACAAGAAACGGTAGAGTTACAAAAACTAAAATGTGTAACAACAATTACATGATATGAAATTGTTTTCAAACTTTTGGAGATCTATTCACCTTCTTTTTTTAATTCTCAGATATTCATCTACAATAATTTATGTTTGATATTCCAAAGTTTTCAGATAGGGCCCTTTTAAATGGTGCAGCTCGGAGTGATTTACGGCAGGCTGTTTACTAGGGTATACAGCCCGTCAATATTTGTGACCATCTGCTTCAACTGGATTACAGAAAACATCTTGAAAATATTTAGCCATATTTTAGACATTAGAAATACGTGCATAACAGTAACAGAAAACAAGTTTTGTATAAAACAACAACAACAACAACATCTTGACCTTGTTTACTATGAAACTGTGTATAAGAATGTCAACGAAATATTCTTAGTACTATCCCCACTAGAGTAAAGTAACCAGTTAGCAGGTGTATCACCAAGATTGCTACCCAGACTCAGAGACAGACCTATGTTTTATTCATAGTTTTTTTTTTGTTCAATTCATCATTAATTGCCATACACTCATTGTATGTATGACTTGTAAGAACAAAACCAGGTCGTGATTGTTGCATAAATGTTACCTTAGATTAAAATGGGACAAAGCTGTTGACATTTTATTTAATCAGAATAAAGCCATCATGTCAGATTATTCTTGACCCACATACTTACTAGTGTCTAACATTTAATTCTCACAATGAAGTAATCCCGGGCAAAACAGGTTCCAACCTGTCTTTATTTTGTAAACATCCTCTATGAACACCAAGCAGACAACCAAACATCCACTGGTGTTCCAGACAAATTTCAAGAAGCACAGACCTCAACATTTTTGCAATGTTTGATTATAATTTAATACTTTCTACAGCAATAACATTTCCAATGGCACTGTTATTGCTGAGTCTCAACTGAATATCATCAAATATATAACATTAAATTAATACCTGTCAGGTATAACATGTTTAGAGAAAGTTACAATGATTATTTACAGTCTACAATAACAGTTTCATTCTATTATTTTTGGGAAGGTTCAAGCCGAAAAGCATGCATCATTCAGATCAAATAGGATATTAATCTTTTTCTTAGATTAATAAATTTCTATATAAATAATATCATAAAATTAGGAGCTTTTTATATTTTTTATAACTCGGACCAAAGTTTTTGCTATTTATGAAAAAGATCATTATAAAAATGATCGTAACAGTTTTAAAAATTGATTAAAATTAAATTACAGAAGGAAGTTTTCTCCCCATCTATAATAGAATTTAATATCCTTTTAACTTGCTCAAATCCAAAAGAATACTGTCATCAAATTTGAAATTAAAATTTTGGGTTGATTATTCTTAAAAAAATATTTTCCCGCCTTTTACAGAGACGATATTTTATTTGAAAATGCGAGCAACAAAACACTTGCATTAGTGAAGGAAAAAATGTGATACCATTTGCTCAATTAAAAAAAATATCAACTCATTTCTGACACTAGGAGCGTATCTTTATGAGGTGAGATAATCAAGTGCACAGAAGAATTTCTTTTGCTTTTAAAACCCTATAATACCAAAGTACAGATCAAAACATGTTAATCTTTTATCATTTTATGTAGTAATGAAATATAAAATAAATACATGAGATTGTTTAATCAAGACCATCATCCAATGGACCAATTATTGCAGATAATATGGGCACCTGTTAACCTTAATTGCCTATCTAATTTGATAATGCTGCCAAAACGTTCATGCTCCATTATCAAAAGATTAATAGGTCTCAAGACTTCAGCATTTTTTTGAAAGAAAGGGCTCTAGGTACAGAGTTTCATTAAATTCACATTAAATTTCAATCAATTAAAATTACACATTAATGTCTGACAGAGTCTTATCTTTGTAACTGCAATTTATACGCAAAATAACAAAAAAAACTCCAGATATTTTTATATATATAAATTAAACAAACAAAATATATTGTTCAGCAATTTTCTATATAAATTTTTCAGGGTATGAATTTTAATCTTACAGACATATTATTGATGCAAAGCAATGCAAATTGTTAGTTGCTTTTTTTCATAATTTGACATACATGTAACTGTGTATTCACATGTATCAAAATTAAAGTTTTGAATCAAATTGAACAAGTTGAACTTCTTACAACATTCTACTAGGCATATTTAATAAGGGACGTAAATTTCAGATTTTAAGCAAGTGTAAATCAATGTGGAATAAGGATGGTTCAAAGTGCTATAAGGCCACAAAAAACTGATTTTTTTGCTTGTTCAGATTACTGCACCTATTTTCCCCAGATTTTTTTTTTTATTCTGTACCCGACACCGCTACTATTTTCACCGAACAAAAAAGTAAGTTAGTCTGAATATTTTAGCCAAAAAAAGTACCTCAATTATGATAGAGTCTGGATATGTTTCAATCTGGTCCGGCACTAACTAAAAATAGGAAGATGAAAACAAAATTATATTTGTCCATAAAAATGTGCGTTCACTTTAAGACGTATATTTTGTGTGTGGATATTTTGTCTGATCCTGGGTCATGATCAAAGCTTAACCTGACAAAATAAGGTTATTGGTACTGTATTTACCAGCGATATAATTTAAAATAAATTTACTAATAATAAGCATGATTTGAATTTATTCAAATAGAATTTCTGAAGGTCAGACATTAATTTTATTTGACCTTACTTTTACTGCTAGTAGTTGAAAGCACCAATTTTACCTGGTTTGGTGGAAAACAAAATTAGGTAGGGAAAGGCTAAAAAATAAATCCTTTTGAGAATAATTTGTTATTCTTTGGCATGAATAAATTTCTGATCTACTTGACTGGATAGTTTCTGAAAAAAAATTCTCTTGTTTTTTTAGAAATCTGTTGTTTTTTTAAATGTGACGTCCGAAGAATTCACTATCCATGGTGATAGGACCTATTTATAAAGTTTTCATTTGGCTAGAAAGAAATTTCCAGCAGTAAAAATGTGATATCAAATATTGGAACACTTTAAAAGTATTCCAATGTTTGATATTACTTTTTTACTGCTGGACATTTTTTAAAAGTTTTATACATGTGCATTTTGTAGGAATAAGACACCTGTTAATTGACTCGCAAAAGCAAAAAACTCAACCCTACATAGTCACAAAAAGTTAAAATAGCAAACTATTAGTGAAAGGAATGAAATTCCAAGAATTCATGTACCATCTACATGTAACTAAAATATAAATATTATTTTAGTGTAATTTAAAATATGACAACTTTGCAATCACTGAAACATTGAATTAGCATGATTTTTTTGTCCTACATTTCTTGTTTTTCAACATTCCCTACAAATAACTGTATATTATTTCTATATGGTGACAAGCCACAATACTTTTAAGGTTGTTTTTTTAATGAAACTCTTTTACAACAGTCAAAATTTGTTCTAAGGAATACACGCAAACAGGTGGTCAAACTCGAGCTGAAAATCATTGAAGAATTAAAATAATAAAAACAAGCTGAATAAATCCCCAAACAAATCCACTCTGCTCATATCAACAAGTATACATGTAATATCCAACATTATAATCCATGTGTGAAGAACAACCACAAAAACCCACTCTTAATCCATATTTGTGTATATCCAGGAAGGACACACGACATGTGCAACATCCCAGAGATTTCAGATCACTCCATTAAACTCCAGCAATAACAAAACAAGCAAAGCTGAAATAAAAATCCAGAGAATAACCACATCGAAATGTTCACCTCATACTGCACATATTTATATCCATTGTTATCCAGACAATATTATTAGACAACAGAATACACACCATTGAAACATTTTCTTTCCCGCATCTTTAGCGGCCAGCCGCGTTTTACCTCGCATAACAACTTCAGGAATACACACTTTCTGCGACAAGTTTTCACAATATAATCACAATAGGATTATCATATTAATCCATTTATATTTATTTCTTATTTAAATCCATAAAATTTCAGGTTTACGTGTTTTTGAAACGTTATTTTTGTTAAGTTTCTTCTTCACTCACTATATTAGGAGAGCCGTGTGTAACTCGACACGAGTCGTGACCTCATTTCTTCCCTTGAGATTTCCGGTCGAGTCCATTTAGCAAAAATACTGAGGGGGGCACAACTTTCAAACTTACGCGGTAGTGGGAATTACATCATTATTTATTTTCTTTAATTAGCTGATAACAAATATGTTATATTTGTAACATTGTATTATATATTTATGCAAAGAAATAGATCCAAATTATTTACACTCACACTCGTTTCTAATGCAACAGTACCGACATGTCATCAGGATAGACTACTCTGAACGATATCGAATCACGTGGTCTCTATTGCAAACAAAAAATCGGTAGATCAATGAAAATCAGGAGGAACACATCCGCTATATTTATCTGATAGAAGTTAAAACTCCTAGACCTAAATTTCACATTGACGATAAAACATTCACCTAAACAGATATTTTCTTTTACGATTGCATCAATAAATAGGCCATATTTTTGTATCAAATGCCAGCGTAAAAATTGAGGTACTCACACGGGGAAATTGGACGTCAATCAATTAAGGCGCAGCGGTTAATCACGTGACTCGTAGCGCGTATTCATTGATAACAAGGGTCATTCAATAAATCACACGTTTTGATTGGCGATTTTCGATGAATGGAAGAGTAAATGTAACAATTCAAGCGAATCGTAGTAAAAAGAATGTAATGGTACACGTGTACTGTGTTGATAAACAAGAAGAAATAATGTGTTTAATGTGCATATAAAAGTATACCTTAAATCATTGCGCAATATCACGGACCTATAAAACATACATATAAATGATATGGCTTACATGTCGTGGCAATATTGACCATTTCAGCTACTCGCTATTATTATCTGGGACCATATGGTTTATAGGTCCGTGTCTGGGAGAAACATTATTACTCCCTATTATTATTATTATTAAAATCAATATTACTTTTTATATTACTATTACTAGTATTAAATTGCCCATGGCATGGACTTGTACGCCTACGAGTGGTTATCGCCCGGAAATGGTATATGGTTCAAATGTACATAACCCAGGAATGGTATATGGTTCAAATTTACATAACCCAGGAATGGTATATAGTTCAAATGTACATCAAATGTACATTGCAGGTTTAAAAGACATGAATATCTATAGGAGTGTAGCTATAAAGCTCTTCAAGCTATAAAGAGCTTAATATGTTACTGGTTCATCATTGCTACCAAAAATATAAATATTTTCTTTATCTTTGAATTAGGTTCAAATACCAAAAAATAATTTTATGACTTTGTTTTAACATAAATTAACTGATGCACTTAATTATACAAAAAAGGAGCTCAACGCCACGGTTGTGGGTGTTAAAGATGTTAAATATTACACATGTATGTGATTTGGGGAACTTTTAGAAAGTGATATCATGATATAGTTTCACGCTTCAGAACAGTTTACATAGTCAAACAACAATTGCAAGCGCATTTGTAAGACATAACCTTGTGTTTGAATGAATACAAACAATTAGTTAATATTAGAAATTTTGAAATAGTACATAAGGAAGTATACTAGCTATAGCTATCTATGGAAGTCTGGTCTAAAACACTTCAGAATCTCCAACCCAGATAGAAGGGGGAGAATTCTGCCAGCCCTAAGTCACCTTGAAGAGTAAGCAAGTTATAATCAATTTGTTAAAAGAAATAAACAAAGTACGAAAAGCTGGAGATAATCATCATCATAAAAAGCTCCAAAACTTATCTGAAAATAAGCGTTCTCACTTACATGAAACGTGTATCAATGTTGACCGCTGGGCTGTATGCCGATTTATGAATGGGTTATAGATGCCGTGGGAACAAGCCCTGGTGTGACGCAGTTGGAATACTATATCCGGTCGGATTTTGTGAATGAAACCAGATGCGTGCAAGTACATGTAGAGTAGTTCTGACCGTCCTAGCTCATTCATAAAACCCGGCCTTCATTAGCATTGAGACTATTCAGGCGCTGTATCCTCCGGAAATCGGGTGTGAAAAGTAGGCGTGGCATTTTGTTATAGACGTCAAACATTATCATACAATATGGACTTCATTAGAAGCTGGTTTTGACCACTTGAAATTGCGGAAGCCGACCGAATAGCAAATAAAAAGATAATTAGATAAATAAAGAGCACATAAAGAGGAACACTTTAAAATTATCTTTATCATCAGCTATTTATTATCACTTTTGTCTGAAACAAAGGCAGATGCGGCTTATTGATATTGGCTAATTAAGCAGAAAACAAATGAATGACCATTCCGCGGTCAGTGGTCAATCATACAAGTGTCACTTCTGTGACCACATTAACCACTTAAAATTGTTTATGGGAAAGTTATAAAATGATAACATATATAACCTTTATCGATATCTGATAGACTCATTATCATTTAGATAATCACTGTAACATATGGCCGTTTTGAACCTTAATCACCCGGTGTTCATGAATGGTAAAGACCCTGTCAAAATTTGATGAGATAGACGGATGTAAGGGAACCAGAAGTTCCGACTGAAAGTTCGCCGGAACTTGTAACAAAGGTCGAGGCCAGCTGTCTCCGCGACCCCCGCGGACCCTCGCGAGTCGGTAAGGTCAACATTTACCCCACCCATTGACCATTTTAAATCGCCGGAAACGACAGAAGTTTCCGCTTTCTGCCATAGAAGTACCAGCGGAAATGCAAGTATTGTTGTCAATGAAATGTCCATCGTAGATTGAAAAAAGTCAAACATCAATGACAAAAATGAGTGTTTACAACCTGATCGCCATTTCATCGTCTTTTTATTGAACAGTCATGAAATATGCTGTGAAACACCACTGACCTTTTCTGTGACACCGGCATTTAAGCACGCGCTTCCTGTATTTTAATGACCCTTTTCATGACCCTTATTTCCGTGTGACCACGAAGAACAAACGTTTTTATTGATTCATTAGTCTGTTGTTACTGGGGCGGGACCAATGGGGATATTTGTGATTCAAGATTTTTCTTGCTTGCCCATTCACAGTCAACCGCGTGAGTAGCGTCTGTCCATGACATGAATCTTCAAGGCCAAAGCCAGCCCTCATCCTGAATGAAGAAAATCATCTTAAAACAAATCATGAGCACGATGAAGCCTTTTGATGTTCGGGCAATCGGGGTCTCTGAAGTAAGATCATACATATTGGCGCCTATTTACTGACATGTAACCAAAAAATGTAATGTTCCATTGTTAACGCACTTTTTTAAGGGGGGGGGGGGGGGGGGGGAGCATACTCTTTCCCGTTTCCAGTCTCATCCGGTCTCTTTTTTGCAAAACTATTTAGGAGCTATCGGGCGTGATTGAGAAGGTGCGAATGACCGGGGGATAATAGGATTACCGTTGATTAATGTCGTTAAGAAAACAACGGAACGTCAGAAATTAGAAGAAAATTATTCCACTATTATAATATCAGTAAATAAAATTATGCCACCATATATTATAGTGGACTTAGTGAATGGGCAGAAAATTATCATGTGTATATTGAGGCCCAGGCTGGTTTTAGGCAAAAGATGGGCACTATTGATAATATATTTGTATTACATAGTATAATCACATGTTTACTTGATAGCAATAAGAAATTATATGCAGCATTTGTTGATTTTTCCAAAGCTTTTGATTATGTTGTTAGAGATATACTCTGGTATAAATTGATAAAACTTGGTATTAGGGGAAATATGTTAGATATTATACGTTCTATGTATATGAATATTAAGTCAAAAGTGAAATATAACAATGAATTAAGTAATGATTTTTCATGTTTATTAGGGGTACGTCAAGGAGAATCTCTATCTCCGTTTTTATTCTCAATGTATCTTAATGATATAGAAGAGTATTTATGTACTAATAACTATCAAGGTATTGATTTTGATGTGTTTAAAATATTTATATTACTCTATGCTGATGATATAGTTTTGCTATCTGATACAGAGGCAGGATTACAAGAAGGGTTGTTATTATTAGAAAATTATTGTGAAAGATGGAAATTAAGTGTGAATCCAGAAAAAACGAAGGTTATGGTGTTTAGAAAAGGAGGAAGATTAAGTAGAAATTTAAAATTTATGTATAAGGGTTGAGAATTAGACATAGTGGATAGATTTACTTACCTTGGTATAGTTTTCACACCTGGAGGTTCTTTTTCAAAAACCTTTGATGCTTTGTCAGGACAAGCACTTAAGGCGGTTTTTAGGCTTAAAAGTTGTATATCTAAATATCCTTGCATTTCAATCAAGCATAGATTGGATCTTTTCGATAAACTTATTTATCCAGTCTTGAGTTACGGATCGGAAATATGGGGTCTTAGTAACAGTCTTCAAATTGAACGAATACACTTACGTTTTTGTAAAGAATTGTTAGGAGTGCGATTACAGACCCAAAATAATTTTGTTTATTGTGAACTTGGGAGAACCTCATTATTATGTAAAAGGTCGATTAATGTCATAAGATATTGGTTAAAGATTGTAACAATGGACACTGTAAAATATGTTAAACTTATGTATGATAAACTTTGTATGCACTTAGAGGAAAATCCACATTTCAAGTCCTGGGCATACAATGTAAGACAGTTGTTACAAGCATTAGGTTTTAATGATGTATGGCTTAGTCAAGGTGTTGGTGACATAAATTTGTTTCTAAATATGTTTAAAAGAAGGGCTACTGATAATTATATACAAATTTGGCAGTCTGAGCTCAGAGAGTCTAGTAGAGCTCGAAATTACGTGCATGTGTCGTTTTTTGAATTACAACCCTATTTGTGTAATGTAAATATAACAAAATATAGATATGCATTGTCTAGGTTAAGAATGTCAAGTCATATGTTGAGCATCGAAACAGGTAGATGGCATAAACCAACAGCAACACCTTATAATGAAAGAACATGCTTATTTTGTAACACTCTTGAAGACGAATACCACTTTTTACTTGAATGTCAATTGTATGCTGAACTACGAGAAATGTATATCAAACCATATTACTTTAAAAGACGGAATATGTTTAAGTTTATTGAGTTGATGACCTCTCAGAAAGCTGTTGTGAATAGAAATTTAGCGATGTATGTGTATAAAGCGTTTGAATTACGAAAGACGTTTCATATGTATTATGAGTAAAAAACATATCCTCTTCGCTGTTAATACATCATGTCTTACGACCTATGACTTATTTTGCAATTAATGTATGTTTTATAATATGTATACTCATGGACATATTGTCTATTGTATTATGAAATAAAACTTTAAAAACTTTATATTTCAGCTAATCAAACGAGATATGAAGTCTCCTAGTCAGCCTACTTGTTGCTTCAACCACTCGTTTGCAGACCACACCATCCGGTCAGGTCACTTTCAGGCCAAGGTCATACATTCGGGGTTAAAGGTCAGGGAACCTTTATCGTCCTGCTTTCTGTGATTGAGGCGTTTTGAAATCATTTGACAATTTTCAAAAAAGACAATTGCTAGAGCGCCAAATGATCTCACATAAACGCAATATGCAATCAGTGCATTTTGGCTAGGAACGTTCAAGGTCAATGTCATACTTCAAGGTCAGGTATCACAAATGTCTTCAATCTTTTAAAACATGGAAGGGCTGCAGGACTTGGTACAAATGTGATTCAGCGTGGCACACCTGCCAATATGCAGAGATCGACATATATTTGGGCGACACAAGTTCATGGTTACACTAACAGTGTCTAGACGGTTGTATGAACAATGGAGGGGGGGGGGGGGGGGGGGGGGGGTGATATGTTTTTGCATTAAACAACTGTCTAGTTCATTGGCTCATCAGATAAAATGCTGACAGTATAACCATTAACTTCTTCTTTTATATGTAAGAGTTGATAGTAGAACAAAATTCCGCCTCCCTTGTTCTAACATTTTTTGTAATAAATAACATTTTACGTTGATTCGGAATAGAAATGATGTTTAATGCAATAAAAAGTGAAAAAATATACAAATTATACAATAAATATGGTAAATATCCTTCAAAAAAGGCAAGAAAGTTAATGGCAATTAAAGTTGAATTTCACAGGGGTGATTTTGTTTATTTTTGCCAAAATTGGTGGTGGTGGGATGAGTGAGTGTTGGGGTGGTGTGGTGAGTGTGTTGGAGTTGGTAGGTCGAGTGTGTGGGGGTGGTGGGGTAAGTGTGTGGGGTGGGCAGGTGAGTGTGTGTGGGGTGGTGGGGTGAGTGTGTGGAGGGTGGTGGGGTGAGTGTGTGGTGGGTGGTGAGGTATGTGTGTGTGTGTGTGTGGGGGGGGGTGAGTGTGTGTGTGTGTGTGTGGGGGGTGAGTGTGTGTGTGTGGGTGTGGGGGGGTAGGGGTGAGTGTGTGTGGGGGTGTGGTGGTGGGGGTGGTGGTGTTGGGTTTAATCTGCTTAATATGGTCGGGGGGGGGTCTGTCTTCCATAATGATTTATTTAGTAAACAAACAACTTGTCACCTTTCTTCTTTATTTTGTACATAATTCATGATCATACCACCAGATTCACCCTCCTTTCAGGAGGTCTTGTCTATTTACATTATGACTTTTTCACATTTCAGATATTATAACAAACATAAATATAATACCACAAATGGCAATGCACCAAAATAATATAGAGACTGGAAATTATGGCATGGCAAACATTTCTTATACCAAACAAAGCTTCATCACTCCTAATGCAAAGCATACATAGATGGCTTAACGTTTTGAAAAGTCCTGCATCCTTACAATAAATGCATATCATCATGAAATATATCACGAGTGAGATGATACCGATGAATGTATTTTACAACTTCCATGACATGAAAACAAACCTTGATCTACTTGTATGCACATCCTCTGCAAAGAAATAACATTAGCAAAATATGTTAACTTTTACCTCATTTATATGTCCAACATTTGCCCCTAGGGGATAGTCTACCTACCAGGTTTTAGGGTAATATTTGAATGTGTTAATATGGCAATTAAAAAAACTGAACTTCTTTCTTATTAAACAATTGTTTTCCATTGGAAAACATAAATCCTATTGCTAAAGCTTTTATAAACAACTTGTGATATTTTTTTGTTATACTATTATTTTTCTATAAAGTAACATAATCAAGAAACTAATATCCAAGTCCTGTGTACTCCCATTTAATCACTGTCTGTTAGAAAACTAGGCTTAAACTGTTCATGTATGTTTAACTGTTAAATTTTTGTTTTAACATTAAAAGAATCAAGCATGTTTTCAAAATGCATATTACAGAGTATGGTAGGTTTCATCTCTCAAATATGAACCTCAAAGGACGCCAAATAGCAAAACAGGAAAAAAAGGAAACAGCTAAAATCTAAGCATTGCATTCAAACATATCAGTTGCTAATTTCTTTTGGAATCAATTCCATGGGCTTGTTTATTAGTTAACTTATATCTTGCACAACAACAGTCTGAATGTCTAGATAATATTTGGCCAAGGAATTTCAACAAGATTTAATAAAATAAAGAATTCATTTATAATAATATTCTTCCTATTAATATGTAGAATATTAAATGAAAAAACCCTGTAAAAATTTTAATACTCCCACGGGGAAATCAGACTTTATATGGCATGAAATACCCATGAATTTCCCATACCCAAATTCCACACATTGGGTAAAATTTGCCCTTAAGGGTAATTGCTTATTTTCTTTAAATTTATCAAGGTCTGCCCGTGCCCATTGACTGCATTATGGTTTGACCCTGCTGTGACGCCTTTTGGTTTGACCCGGCCAGGATTTGAACCCCCGACCATCCCCACCCGAAACGAATGCTCTACCACTGAGGTATCGGGGTGGTTAGGTCAATTCATCACGGTTGGAATTTCCCTAGAAGATAAATATTGTCAAACAGGGTGAATGCTACAAATCCTGATTTTGATGCAACAAATAATTTGAGGAAACTAAAATGGTGGCACATTTTTGTGTATAATTGCCAGTCTTGTACCAATCAACAATCACGTTTACTTTTTCATTCATCGAAAAGCTTTTCTATTGAAATAATTAAATACAAATTACAACAATCATTAATGCTAACAATTTTTTATATCAAAATATTATTTTTAAAAGGAATCAGCACAAATGAAATTTGCTTTAAATTAATGTTTCTGTCACTAATGGATGTTTGATATCAAAATGTTGATAGTGTTTGTCTAAAAGTGGCAGTTTGAAAGATATGGGAGCTTGTCAGTAATCATTTTATCTTCAAGTATCGGAGGTTTGTGACTAATGTCAAGGCCATTTTCACAAATAATCAACCCAAACTCCTGGCAACAGATGCTGTCAATCAAAAAGTCATGATTATTTATGTTCTGCACTTTTACATACAGTTCAGCTTTAAAAATGTGTACAAAGTCAAATTGACCAGTTTAGAAAAAAGATTCACACCCCCAGGATTTTATTACACAGATTGTGGATAAGCAAATACTATGTTTTTGCCAAAAAGAAGTAATAAAACATTAAATTATTGCCATCCAGAAAATGATATTAGTGTTTGCGCTAATGTCTCCACCACAGATTATTAATTTTTTAAGCTTTCCATGAAATTGACTGCCAAAGTTACAATATTTGTTGTAAATTACTTTAACTTCTTGGTTTATAAAGTAGTTTGTTGATGCACAACTTGCTGTTGAAGAGACATTAGCACAAACACCAAAAAAGCTGGCATATATTTTTGCTTGACGGAACAGATTAGTAAAGCAAACAAATAAAGAAAAATGTTATTTAATATCACCCTAGTCTTCCTTAATACCAGAGAGACACGGCCAATGCCCAACTTATATACTTCAACAAAATAATGAGGATTTATTGTTGATGACATATTCAACAGACCAAATACAAATACATACAGACAATAAAAAATTACTAATCAAAACCACTGCACCTGAACATTCATATCAGAGAGGTATAACATTGACTTCTGCATCAGCATAGCCAGTGGCTGCTTCTTACACAACCTAAATGTCTTCATATAATGATAAAAAAAATTGCTAAACAAAAAAAAGCAAAAAATAGTGAAGTGACATATGTCCAGTTTTAGCCCTTTCAAAGTGATATGAATAGCTTTTAATCAAAAGATCTTTTTTTTTTTTTATTAGATTCAACTATTTGTTCCAGGCAGAATGTTGCCCATGCTGGTCCGTCTCTATGGGAACAGAAGGATGCGACCAAAAAAAGGACAGCGGGCAGCACCCTTCCATAAATCTTAGCTAAAACCCTGTTTTTATGTAATTTGAAAATGATAATTACTGGAAAGTGAAGCACGAGTTAATTTTTTTTTAATTATTTTATGATATTTATTTTACCTTAATGAAAATGTAAGCAACACACTAATTCTAAATACTATCAGGAGTACAAAAATTACCATTAACATGCTTTTTAGTCAATAAACATTCTGCAGTAGTTCACAAAAAGGCAAAATGTGTAGTTTATGGCTTTAGTTCATAGTTTACCGTAACCTTTTAATTCTTTTATGTGTCTGCCTGACCGTTAAGGGTGACCACAATATAGCACTTTTTAAGGTTGGTTTATAATTACAGACATCATCGCTGTTTTCTGACACGCTTTAAACAGACCCAAGCTAGGGCTGGGGGCAGTGAATCTAGCTGTGTGGCTGTACATATCAGCGAGGGGAGCGAGGTTGTTGACTAATAGGATGACAGTCCTGCAGCACAAACATGTCAGGAGTTGCTAATGGTTGTGGTGCAGGACAGATGGTTGTGGTGCAGCGCAGATGGTTGAGGTGCTACAAGATCTGGAAGAGTTTCTTCAGTTCCACCATGAGTCCCCAATCCTGTTTCGTCATGTCATCTCGGAAATAGTTCTTCACCGCATCTATTGAATCTCGTGAGATCTGAAACAATGACAGAAAAACACATTACAGAACAGTTAAATTCTCATCTTAGATCATTGCTGGTCAGTGTAGATGTGATGATGGAAACAATGGTGGGTGTGAGTGTGGGTGGTGGGTGTGAGTGTGGGTGTGGGTGGTGGGTGTGAGTGTGGGTGTAGTGTGAGTGTGGGTGGTGGGTGTAGTGTGAGTGTGGGTGGTGGGTGTGAGTGTGGGTGTAGTGTGAGTGTGAGTGGTGGGTGTGAGTGTGGGTGGTGGGTGTGAGTGTAGTGTGAGTGTGAGTGGTGGGTGTAGTGTGAGTGTGGGTGTAGTGTGAGTGGTGGGTGTGAGTGTAGTGTGAGTGTGGGTGTAGTGTGAGTGTGAGTGGTGGGTGTAGTGTGGGTGTGGGTGGTGGGTGTGAGTGTGGTGTGAGTGTGGGTGTAGTGTGAGTGTGAGTGGTGGGTGTAGTGTGAGTGTGGGTGTAGTGTGAGTGGTGGGTGTAGTGTGGGTGTGGGTGGTGGGTGTGAGTGTAGTGTGAGTGTGGGTGTAGTGTGAGTGTGAGTGGTGGGTGTAGTGTGAGTGTGGGTGGTGGGTGTGAGTGTGGTGTGAGTGTGGGTGGTGGGTGTGAGTGTGGGTGTAGTGTGAGTGTGGGTGGTGGGTGTGAGTGTGGGTGGTGGGTGTGAGTGTAGTGTGAGTGTGGGTGTAGTGTGAGTGTGGGTGGTGGGTGTGAGTGTGGGTGTAGTGTGGGTGTGAGTGGTGGGTGTGAGTGTGGGTGTAGTGTGAGTGTGGGTGGTGGGTGTGAGTGTGGGTGGTGGGTGTGAGTGTAGTGTGAGTGTGGGTGTAGTGTGAGTGTGGGTGTGAGTGTGGGTGTAGTGTGAGTGTGGGTGGTGGGTGTGAGTGTAGTGTGAGTGGTAGGTGTGAGTGTGGGTGGTGGGTGTGAGTGTGGGTGGTGGGTGTGAGTGTGGGTGGTGGGTGTGAGTGTGGGTGTAGTGTGGGTGGTGGGTGTGAGTGTGGTTGGTGGGTGTGAGTGTGGGTGGTGGGTGTGAGTGTGAGTGTGGTTGGTGGGTGTGAGTGTGGGTGTAGTGTGAGTGTGGGTGGTGGGTGTGAGTGTGGTTGGTGGGTGTGAGTGTGGGTGTAGTGTGAGTGTAGTTTGGGTGTGGGTGGTGGGTGTGAGTGAGGTCGGTGGGTGTGAGTGTGGTTGGTGGGTGTGAGTGTGGGTGTAGTGTGAGTGTGGGTGGTGGGTGTGAGTGTGGTTGGTGGGTGTGAGTGTGGGTGTAGTGCGAGTGTGGGTGGTGGAAGTGAGTGTAGTGATGGTGGTGTGTGTGAGTGTGGGTGTAGTGTGAGTGTGGGTGTAGTGTGAGTGTGTGTGTGGGTGTAGTGTGAGTGTGGGTGTAGTGTGAGTGTGAGTGTGGGTGTAGTGTGAGTGTGGGTGGTGGGTGTGAGTGTGGGTGTAGTGGGAGTGTGGGTGTAGTGTGAGTGTGGGTGGTGGGTGTGAGTGTGGGTGGTGGAAGTGAGTGTAGTGATGGTGGTGTGTGTGAGTGTGGGTGTAGTGTGTGTGTGGGTGTAGTGTGAGTGTGAGTGTGGGTGTAGTGTGAGTGTGGGTGGTGGGTGTGAGTGTGGGTGTAGTGTGAGTGTGGGTGGTGGGTGTGAGTGTGGGTGTAGTGTGGGTGGTGGGTGTGAGTGTGGGTGGTGGTTGTGAGTGTGGGTGGTAGGTGTGTGTGAGTGTGGGTGGTGGGAGTGAGTGTGGGTGTAGTGTGAGTGTGGAGGTGAGTATATGAGTGTCGAGGTGGGTGTGGTGGTGGTGGTAATGGTGGTGAGTGTTGGTGTGGCCAGTGTGAGTATGGGTTTTGGTGTTGAGTGTTGTGTGGGTGTCGGTGTAGGTGTGATGATGTGTGTAGGTCAAGTGTAGTGTGAGTGTGAGTGAGGTGTAGAGTGTAAGAGTGAGAGTGGAGGTGAGTGTCTGTGTAGGTTTGATGATGAGCGTGGTGGTGGATGTGAGTCTAGCATGAGTGTGGTGTGAGTGTGGGTGTGCACTGAGTGTAGTGTGAGTGTGGGTGTGAGTGTGGATAATGATTTTATATGGGATCTTCAATAACTGCAAATAACCAAAACATAGTCATATATTTGTAATTTTTGCAGCCTCAAATAACTTATACGTGTTTACATACAACTTCCATCAGCCAGAGAAGACAGATTTGTAGGTCAAAAACAACATGTTCCTTACCAAAAGAGCAAAAGAGAAGTAATTAAACCTGTCAAGAGCACAATGTTTGTTCCAAAATAGAGCCACTTTTTGAAAGAAAAGATAAAAAGAAAACAATTTGACATTAATACAAGTAAATGTCAACTGAAAATGTCATTTCCCTAACACTAGTTTTTGTTAACCTTTGCTTGCTGTATTTTTTTAGTTACTGTAGAAACCTGGGAGAATTGTTTTCACTGGGGAATCCTATTATAAATACATGCTTATGAAAGCTCTGTAACCTAGAAATATACAGCAAGCATACAGAGAAATGTTGGTTTGATGAAGACCCAATGCTTGCCTTTAAAAACTGTGCCAAGAGTGCAGCAGTCCTGATCGTCATATTTTACCACATTAAAACTGTGTTTATGAAGGGGGTGGGGGGAGTGTAGAGGGACCGGTAGCTTTAATACCACTGCTTTGTGTACACAATAGAACCATAAGTTTACAAAAGATGAGTAAAAGATGCACTCAAAAATCAGCACCCGATGGCACCCCACCTGGCGAGAGAACCCAGGGAGAAATACCAACCATCTATCACCAGGAAGTCATGAAAACCCACCTCAATGATGATCCCCTGACCACACACTGGGTACACAACTCACTACAACCAACATTAATTAAATCATCAGGTAAAATCTCCCTCCATATTTCTTCTGACAGTCACTAACCACAAAATCAGGTAAGACTTCATTAACATTTCAAAATCATTTAGACCGGGAGATTCTATGCCTTGAGCCTGTGAGCAGGCCTGTGGCTTGCAAAAGCTGTTTCTTGTGGGTAGGATTATCAATGATTAACAATAAACAAGTGGCTATTCTTGGCACGCCACACTCCCCTTGGCAGACTGGCAGCTGGCAGGCATTCCTCTGCCGTTGCTGGAGAGCAGAGACCAAACACACTTTGGGAAATAGCTGCCATAGCAAGCCAGTGTTTCATATCAATTCGCCCAGCTGTACCATTGGTGAGGCTGAATTTGGACTGTAGTTATGTCAGTTGCACCTAAAAGTACATTTTTCCTGACCCCACCCTTGAGAAGTGCCAAATTGAAGCAAAGCAGGATCCTGTATAATAAATCATAAAAAAATCCTATTTTTGTCTCGGCTAAGAATACAATACTACCTCCATGATGCCAATGGAAACACTGGTTCTGGTGATCTGTATGCAGGGGCCAGCAAGTAAGCGTTAGAAATGAAGTATTTTGTGAAGTATACATGCCAAAAAACCCTAAGGATTGAGATTCACAACCCCCCACCCTCAGACTGGGCCTGCACATCCACTCAGGTCTAGACATGTGCCAGGAACATCCAGAAAGTGGAAGGAGAGAGTGGTAAACCTCATTTTTTTTTTTTTTGTACAAAAATAATCCTACATACAATAACTTTCAAAGAATTCTTACATATGGCAGACACTTACTTGCCAAACAGAATAAATTGTTACAAAAAATGAGAAATCTGTGCCTTGAATGCCAGGTTTATGCGGCTTACAATAAATGGGGTGTCAACCAGCCAACATAATAGCCGTCAAAGCAAACAAAAGTTAACATCAGTCTTGCACTAGTGTTACAATGTTGCGTGGATTTTCCCAGGCTTTAGGAAGTTGCAAACCACTGGCAGACAGCATACCACTGGAATGTGGCATGTTTTTTGGCACAGGTGGTTCCATTCATAATCCTGCTCTCATAATCAGACCCAGTTCTGCAGATGGTGCCAACCAGTACACAGCACACTCAGATGGGGGTGGAGACAATCATTCCTACTTTACCAACAGCCATGGGCACCAATGATCTGGACTGGTAACTACTGATTCCTGTGTAAGGCTACCACTACAGCAACAAACAATCAAAGTTTATTCTTCATCTTTATTTACGAAATTATTAATACATTGTAAGGATCATTTTTGTTCTCCCATCCTACATGTAAGTTCCATCCTAAGATATTTTTATAGGACAATTTATTTAGTAATGCTACTTTTTTGAGGACCATTTGTACATAATGCAATTGTTTGAAGTGGCTTACCAAAAACATATGAATTTTATTTAATTTGAGTGCCAAAAGTCATGAGACAAAGGCCTTCACAAAGCCATATCAGCCCATAATAAAATTCAATTTTAATCAAGTGAATCAGTAGATATGGACAGAGGCTGGGCCAGTACACACAATTTAATCTTGACCGTTAAGCAAGTTTAGTGGTCGATCAACATAATATTTGGTCCAATGAGAAGGCAGTGTTTCTCACGTTTTCCAAAACAATTATTTCAGTAAATTAGTTATTACTTGAGAGGTAAATATAAACAGTCACTGGCCAGTTAGTGGGTAGTTTACAAAATATTATGTAGACCACTAAAAAACTTAAAGAATGTTAGTATGTACTTACACTAAAGAAATGCTGTGTGGCATCAGACCATTTATTATTGTTAGTACATAACTAACAATCTTTAACCATTACTAATGGGTTATTAGCATGCATTTACCAAATAAAAATGCTCATGTGACTGTAAATGCATACTAACAACCTTTAAGTTCAATTAACCATTACTTCAGAGTGTCAATATCATCCTTAACATTCCCATGAAAGGAACTAAACATGACAGAAGCATATTCTTCAGGCAGACAAAGGCCTTGATAAGCTTATTATAGATCTGATTCTTGGAAATCTACATAGAATCTATGTCAGTTAGTCCACGTGTATGGTTCTGTAATTTCCTGGAATTCTGAGAATGCACTAGTGGTCAATGGCTCTTGAAGTGTGGCTATGTAATACATGACCTATCCAGAAACAGGGCCAGATGATGTACTAGATAATGGAATCTCGATCATAAATCATACCTAAGCATAAGGAAGTATAATCATGTTTTTCATAAATGTCAAACAATAATCTTCCATATAAAAACCAGGTGAAAAAAGGTGAAAAATGGAGACAGTAAAATTAATTGTTTTTTTTTTTATTTCCCATTTTCTCCATGTTCGCTGGTCCTGCCAAGTGTTTGAGTGAGCAATTACTGACAAAAAATGCAATTTTCTTAAATTGAGCATAACTTAAAATTATGCCTTTCATGTTGATTTTGTAATAATTGTCATCCTTGGCAAACAAAATTGAATCCCAAGACAGTTACAAACAATTTCCCAGCCACATCAAAATGTGACAAAGTATGATCCATGCACTCTGTCAACCAGCGCAAAACAAAATGCTCATGTCGCCAGTGTCAAAATTGCAGTCAATAGTTGAAACAGTTTCTGTAACCATCGCTAAGGTTACTCGGTGCAGTGTATCAACCGGGAATTCATCAAAAAGAATTACATTGGGATGGGATTTTTTTAATTACAAAACAGAAAAGGAATGTGGTGATTTTTTTTGGTCACATCACATATTCAATGACATTTTCAACACAAGATCCATATGGCATTTAGGCGGGGACATTTCATGTCAGTTTAGAAATGTATCATATTGTTACAATGGAGACATAATACTTTCAATTGTGTGAAATGTTATGCTTACAAATAAAAATGAACTTCTGTTATTCCTCAGCCTCAAAGCAAAAAGCTGCAGAGCCAGCCAGGGTTAAGTAAAAAAAATGTGAACATGTGAATGTGTTTACATGTAGTTGGATTTTTTTTGTTTTTTTTAAACATGAGCTGCTCAAGCAGTCCAATAATTTCGTATTACTTTCCCTCAGAAGACCATGCATATTGTTATAGTAAATATGTGTACCAACTAAGGCCCCCATGTTTACACCTGCAAATGTTACGTATAGTTGTTGATTATTCTAGTGTTTAAAGATTAACGTTTAGTTACGTTAGTTTCTCTTTTTTTTGTGTAAAATCGGTTGAAGCAAAATAGCTTTACCAACAGGTCAATGTTTTTGGAACATGCTTATAAACAATAATTTGCCTTGTTTCTGAAGTTAAATAGTAAACATAAATTTCTAAATAAATATTTTTACTATTGTTTAAGATTAATCCCCTTTAGAAGACCACCTGATAAAAATAGAAAACAATGACTTTTATTCGCCTTAAATATAAATGAACGATCGGGAAATTAATTGTCTTAAATGGATTACTATGTCATTTAATAAATAGCATCATTTCGTTTTTTACGACCAGTGTACCCGTGTGAGCTAATATATCATACAATTAACCGTTTGAAGCCTCTTTTCATGGAAAATCCTAGGAGCAATGTTGTACATTGGAGATATTATTAACAGTGATACAACTGCTGACAAACTTCTCTAAGTGTAAAACGACTCCTAGGATTCTCGACATAACAGTCACCTGACTACCACTGACATAACAGTCACCTGACTACCACTGACATAACAGCCCCCTGACTACCACTGACATAACAGCCCCCTGACTACCACTGACATAACAGCCCCCTGACTACCACTGACATAACAGCCCCCTGACTACCACTGACATAACAGTCACCTGACTACCACTGACATAACAGCCCCCTGACTACCACTGACATAACAGCCCCCTGACTTCCACTGACATAACAGTCACCTGACTTCTACTGACATAACAGCCCCCTGACTACCACTGACATAACAGTCACCTGACTACCACTGACATAACAGTCACCTGACTTCCACTGACATAACAGCCCCCTGACTTCCACTGACATAACAGTCACCTGACTACCACTGACATAACAGTCACCTGACTTCCACTGACTTAACAGCCCCCTGACTACCACTGACATAACAGCCCCCTGACTTCCACTGACATAACAGTCACCTGACTTCCACTGACGTAACAGCCCCCTGACTTCCACTGACATAACAGCCCCCTGACTACCACTGACATAACAGCCCCCTGACTACCACTGACATAACAGCCCCCTGACTTCCACTGACATAACAGCCCCCTGACTACCACTGACATAACAGTCACCTGACTACCACTGACATAACAGCCCCCTGACTACCACTGACATAACAGTCCCCTGACTTCCACTGACATAACAGTCACCTGACGACCACTGACATAACAGCCCCCTGACTACCACTGACGTTACAGCCCCCTGACTTCCACTGACGTAACAGCCCCCTGACTACCACTGAAGTAACAGCCCCCTGACTACCACTGACGTAACAGCCCCCTGACTACCACTGACGTAACAGCCCCCTGACTACCACTGACATAACAGCCCCCTGACTACCACTGACATAACAGCCCCCTGACTACCACTGACATAACAGCCCCCTGACTACCACTGACATAACAGCCCCCTGACTACCACTGACATAACAGCCCCCTGACTACCACTGACATAACAGCCCCCTGACTACCACTGACATAACAGCCCCCTGACTACCACTGACATAACAGTCCCCTGACTACCACTGATGTAACAGCCCCCTGACTACCACAGACGTAACAGTCACCTGACTACCACTGACGTAACAGCCCCCTGACTACCACTGACGTAACAGCCCCCTGACTACCACTGACATAACAGCCCCCTGACTACCACTGACATAACAGCCTCCTGACTACCACTGACATAACAGCCCCCTGACTACCACTGACATAACAGCCCCCTGATTACCACTGACATAACAGCCCCCTGACTACCACTGATGTAACAGCCCCTGACTACCACTGACGTAACAGCCCCCTGACTACCACTGACGTAACAGCCCCCTGACTACCACTGACGTAACAGCCTTTTGACTACCACTGATATAACAGCCCCCTGACGACCACTGACGTAACAGCCCCCTGACGACCACTGACGTAACAGCCTTTTCACTACCACTGACGTAACAGCCCCCTGACTACCACTGACATAACAGCCCCCTGTCTATAACGGCTCATTGACTACTACTGTCACCTGGTACTCCCTTTATTCACATAAAGCATTGAAAGATGTTTATTTAATGCATTTATTCATGTAATCATCATGGTTTTGTACTCTAATCACTGGAAACCAATGGAAATAATGAGGAGGTTAGTCAGTTTTTGAAGATAATGATGATCAAGCACATGATTTGCATGGTCACAGATGGAGACTACGTAGATTATGTATTGAACAAAAGTACACGTTCATCAATCAGTGATATATTACTTACATCTGAAATTCAGTGCTTGGGCTTATAAACAGTGCAGTAGATTGATTTTTTTTGGCAAATATCAAAATGGGTTATTTTATTATTACTTACCAAAATAAACTAACAAATACAAATGAAAGAAGACACCAAGGCCATTGGATTCCTATTACAGTCATTTTATACGTTTGAGAATTGTTTTATGCTAATTTTATGTCAATTTCTTACAAATGAGGTTAAAGAGGGTACTACAAACAGTATGTAATTTCATATGAGCCCTCAATGTTAGAACAGGTACAAAGTAAAATGTCTAATTTGGGAAACTATCTGGTTAATATATTCATACTGTATAACATTATAATTGAGAAAGGTGTCAATTAATGTCGGTCATTTGGCAGGAGGACAAGATGGGCATTTGAAACTATATTTATGCCAAACACCCAAACTAGCTCTAAAAGCCAGAGAGTGATGAGACTTATTTTGTCATGTTAGTTCTTTTTGATTTTATAGACAATTGAAAGCTGATATAAATCCCTTTGGAGTCTGTTTCCTGGAAAGAAACCAGTACTTGTGTCCTTTTTGCGAGGCAATGAGGAAGTACTCCAGGCCCCAATATCACAAAAATACTTAAGACAAATCTCAAACTCAATCTCAACTCATTTTACCATATAACATCAAAATTTATTGATTTTTTTGTTGTTTTTTTACACATTTTTAAACCGCATTCTATCATTGAACATGTTGGTCTAGAGTCCAAGAGAAAAATATTCTACAGTCAAAAATGTACTTGAGTACAATTCATTGCCTTTAAACAATTTCTCAAGTATATATTTTGCTCTAGAATTAGTTTTCTTTGAAATATTTCAAAATCTCTCAATAACACATTTTATGAGAAAATAGGTTTTCAAAATGTATGAAAAAAATTGCAAGATTTTGAATAATACTATGCTCTATTAATGTAGCAAAATGAGTTGAGATTGAGATTTGTCTTAAGTAATTTTGTGATATTGAGGCCAGGTGGATATCAAACCCATAACCTCCTACCATTTCAAGATGCATTGCACATATCATATCATCAGTTTCTGATTCATCATCAACATTAAAGGCTTTACATCACCCAGCAACCATTCAAGCCAGCAAGGCTATTGCAAAACCTAATTTTGTAAAAAAATATATTAAAAGCTGAAAAGCAAAGTTTGAACAGCCATTTTTATCTTCTTCTAACACGCTTACCCTGCTCATCAGCATATCTGTGTCGTCAAAGTGTCGGCCAAAGAGTTTTGGCGTATCTCCTGGAACATTCTCAATTTTGATGCACACTTCCTGTCCACGACGGGCTGAGTCGACTGGCTTGTTGTTGATCTCGATACTGGAGACCTGCCCCAGAAATACAAACTGAAATGGAACATAAATTTGAAATGATAAAACAAAATAAACAGTTTACAAGATCCTTTTATAATGATACTTCTTCAGTAAATATAGACTACTGACCAACATCCGCACTTTAGTGGTAGGTCGGCATTTTTCCTTTATTATAAATGAAATATTCCAAGTGGCTGTGTGGATAGATCAGGTTTCGTGATGCATCATCCTCTAAGAAAATGTTACATTTTCTATCATTGTTTGGATTCAACAAAGAAGGGGGTTAGACATCATGGAACTTAGGACATTGTTTTAAGGGAGCCATATAATCTGCCAAACAATACTGAATTTAAACGGCCATGAAAAGATTCCAATTAACTGTTAATTGTTAAAAATATAAATTTAACCGAGTCATTGAAAACAAGTTTTATGACTACAAGGTCCGAGAACTATTCATGTCACACCAGAATTAGACTCCATTTGTTCACCAATTAAAATAAATATATTTAATTTCAGCTATAATTTATGTTTTCAATTGAAAAATAGCTGAAATTCACTATTCAGATTGTTTTTATCAAATTCTCAACAAATCAAGAAGGTGCCTTGAAGAAATTTACAAATATTCAAAAATTGCCCAAAATCTACTTCCCCCAACAGGAACATAAATAGACAACTATCATGAAAAGGCATTGCCAAATATGACGTTAAAACTTAAGATTTTGTTTTGCAGGGAAGTCAATCAACACCTAATCCTTAAAACTACCTGACCCTAAAACCCCTAACCCTAAACCTGGGACCCTAAAACCCCTAACCCAGAAACCCCTGCCCCTATTTCTCCCCCCCCTCGACTTTCCTATGTTCCCACATGTGCCTGGCCCATCCCGGGTTAATACAAAGTGTCAAATTGTGACCTACAGTGTCAACAATTCCTTAATGACCATCCAAGGCGGGAAAAGCTCTCTCACGATCGTGTCAAGTTTTGTACGACCGGATGCCCAAGTGATTGTTCAATTTTTCAGTGCTTGTAATTTTGTAAATGTATTCACCAGCTTGACAAGGTAAAATTGGACAAATTGCTTTGTAATTTATTTACATCAATTTAAGAAAATTGAGATCAAGATAACTAAAGGCATCGATTGTCTATTCATAAATCAAATATTTATCCGTACTTATAGCAAAAATCCAAAGAGAAAAACCAATCAAATGTTTCCTCATTTAAATTACATCGTATTTTCTTCTAACATACAAATCAAAGATAAATGCTCGTATCAGATGAGCACCAACAATAAAAATTAGCTAAATTTGTCTAATCCTACACAAAATCTCAATTCGTTCGTAATGACAGCTGAGGTAATGATCCGAAAAATAATTTTTTAAACATTGGACAACAAGATTTACAAGTACAGTAAAACACTGAAGCGACTAGCAATTTTCTGGTGCGTGATTTCTTTAAGAACTCCGGTCTTGTATTATATCTTAAATACAGGAAATCGCTTTTTTTGTTATTTAAATAAACTAAATCAATTACAATTTCATGTCGCATGTCACTGAAGTTTAAGTAATATTTAAACATGACCCTGACTTTGCCAAGGAAAGTTATTGACATTTAAGGGCTTCATAAAATCTATTTCAAATTTGTTGTAAGGAAGGAAATGGTGATGTTCAATTTAAGATTTATCAAAGTGAACACTGTTGACTCGTAGCTTCGTTGCCTGCTGTGAAGTGCTCCTCTTATATTACTGATGCATACGGCAAAAATAATCGCCAAAAAATCCCATTGATAGTGTCTCATCGCGTGAAACATGAAATCACGCCCTTTTTTTAGGGCATCTATGTTTGATAGTCCTTACATGATAAGAAATTTGAGAGTAAACGAAAATGAAACGTAATGAATAATGTTGATAAACACTTTAAAAGTATGAGCATGAGAGGAAGAACAAGAATTGAAAAATCATTTGATCATATTATAGTTTGAAAATTGTTTGCGCAGTTACTGGAGCTTGTATTTCAAAGTAAATACTGGTAGCGAAAACATTTTTAAATCTTATTTAAGAGACTGTACCAAAATTTATCAAATATTGATTTATAGCCCCTCCAGTTATCCCCACTCGTAAACCCTCCTCAGAAGAAAAAAAACATGTTGAGAAGGTCATGTGAGACTGAATGCGCCAGTGTAGTACAGGAAGTGACGTCGGCATTCTACCAATGCGAACACGAGACAGGCAAAGGAAGTGGTTAATTTTTCTTCAAAATTTCACAACTATAACATAATATACAAATTCATGCAAATCATCAACCATAAAGTCTTCTCCTCACATGGTAGAATTTTCCATTACAGAAAAACTAAATTTACTTTTTATATTGACATAAAAATAAGAGTAAATTTACATAAAAGAGGTAACATTTTGCAAAAAACAATTCTGAATAAAAATTTACAGTTGAAACCAAAACACTTTGAGCCTCGCAAATATCAAGCCAAGCCGGAATGCTTACAAAGAGTAAAACAAAATTTCATCCTTTACATCCAGTTCGAGCCAATGAGGAAATCGAGCCAACAGGTTTTTACTGTACTTTGAACAAGGGTAACACATACAGATGCCAACGCCCGCCTGTTTTTTTCAGATGATCAAGGGGCATAATTTCACAATTATTAAAGCAAGAGTTCTGGGACCTGCTATGCATATATTTACAAAGTTTCAGGTGAATATCTTGAATGGAGTTTGTGTCATGGACAAGATAAAAGTGTTGGCTATACAGGACACCAGCGTGGGCAAGGACTACTGGACTATGTGTTATGGACAAGATAAAAGTGTTGGCAATACAGGACACCAGCGTGGGCAAGGACTACTGGACTATGTGTTATGGACAAGATAAAAGTGTTGGCAATACAGGACACCAACGTGGGCAAGGACTACTGGACTATGTGTTATGGACAAGATAAAAGTGTTGGCTATACAGGACACCAACGTGGGCAAGGACTACTGGACTATGTGTTATGGACAAGATAAAAGTGTTGGCAATACAGGACACCAACGTGGGCAAGGACTACTGGACTATGTGTTATGGACAAGATAAAAGTGTTGGCTATACAGGACACCAGCGTGGGCAAGGACGACAGGACTATGACAATACCATGACTTTTTTTAACTTGAAACAGTCAAGACAATAAAACCTTTCTCAATGTAAAGAATAGTTATATTGCATTTGGTTAGAACAAAATTATGTCAAATTCTTAAAAGGTAGATCAATCAATCATTTATATAGACTAGTGTAGTTCACATTCTTAGAGCAATTAGTTCAGAGTTATCACATCAACACAATGTCATGTCAAGAGACAAATAATTCATCTTCGTAAAATTAAAAACCGGTTACCTATTGAATTTCTTTTCATGTAACTTAAGTGTCATACAAATAATTGTAAAATTAAAATTCATATCAAGCTTCATGCAAATTCACTATTTCCATACTTATTTATCTTAAAGTATTATAAATGCTGAATAAAGTCAGAGAGTAAAGAAGTTCCTTCAGTCCAGAACTTATATATTCATAAACAACAATTTCAGTTTCCGAATTAGGTACAAAGAAGAGATCCTATTTCTATGATATCATAAAAAATTTAATGTCCTTGTTTCATACCAGGCCCAATTACCATGAACATTTCCGATGCCCAAAAAAATGATTGATGTTTTCTCTTTAAAAGCACAGTCTCTTATGCATTTAATAATTTTTATAAATATCATTGCTCTGCTCAATATGCTATTTTTTATTTCTATAGCAAAAAAAGTACTTGCCTAAAAACTAAAAATTAATAAATTGGTCTCAAGTACTAATTTTCTTCTACAGTTATTTTTTCTGTTAAATATTGACCATTTCTTTTATAAACATTCTAAGTTAAGAGCAAACACATTTTTTTTAAATCATGCTAAATAAGATGATATTTAGGCCTGATTAATCTACTCATTTATCATCAACTATCAAAGTTAATGTTACAACATGTAGACAGTCAATTGCTTTCATACTTTAAGACACTGGAGTGAGTGATTGTTTTTTTCTCATTTTAATGTTGTTTATTTTCTATAAAGGTAAATGTGGATTGAAAAAAGCAAGATTTTTTATCTTTTAAAGCTTGGTGATATGGAATTTATAGATTGTTTACTTTTACACTGATTTTCAATGAAAATGCTTAATCTTTCATCTTCAATCTGGAAGAAAATACTTACTTCTTTACTGGGAACACATATTGGAGTGCCTGGTTTCAATATGCCCGCTTCGACAGACACACCCATCACTATAGGGTCTCTTGAATTAAATATGAACTGTGGTAATATACGCAACTTGCATGGAAACACTGCTATATGCTTAAATTCTTCCTGTTTTCGCTTTTTAAGGTCCTCTCTATGTTTTAAGAATTTGTCTTGTAAATGATAAATAATGTCTGCAGTGAATATATGCACTCCTAAGCTGTCGGCCATTTCCTGAGCTTCTCGTTCCACTTTGACATCAAATGCAAGAATCACAGCCCATCTGAAATAAATAAGAAAATGTGAGGCATTGGTCCTAGAATTAACTACTTATAATAATAATAATAATAATAATAATAATAATAATAATAATAATAATAACTAGAGCTATCACAGGAATGATGACTACACCCACAAGCTACCTTGACACAATATATCATTGTGGTTTCAAGCAAAGATCGATTCCTCTTACACTGTGGGTTAAATTTACTCTACAAACACAAATATAACTATAAGTGAATTTTGGTTCAAGGACATATATAGCTATTAGTGAATTTTGGTTCAAGGACATGTAACTCTTGAGAAAATGCTTTGTTCAATGAACAATACACCAGTCACTAGTTCACTTCATGGGGATAATTTGTACCAGTCCCTAGTTCACTTCATGGGAATAATGTGTACCAGTCACTAGTTTACTTCAGGGTGATAATGTGTACCAGTCACCAATTCACTTCATTTGAATAATGTGTACAAGTCACTCATTTATTTCATGGTAATAATGTGTCCTTAGTCACTAGTTCACTTCATGGGGATAATGTGTACCAGTCACCAGTTCACTTCATGGGGATAATGTGTACCAATCATCAGTTCACATCATGGGGATAATGTGTACCAGTCACCAGTTCACTTCATGGGGATAATGTGTACCAGTCACCAGTTTACTTCATGGGGATAATGTGTACCAGTCACCAGTTCACTTCATGGGGATAATATGTACCAATCAGTAGTTCACATCTTTGGGATAATGTGTACCAGTCACCAGTTCACTTCATGGGGATAATGTGTACCAGTCACTCGTTCACTTCATTTGGATAATGTGTACAAGTCACTAGTTCACTTCACGGGGATAATGTGTACCAGTCACTTGTTCACTTCATGTGAATAATGTGTACCAGTCACTTATTTAATTAATGGGATAATGTGTACCAGTCACTAGTTCACTTCATGGGAATAATGTGTACCAGTCACTAGTTCACTTCATGGGGATTATGTGTACCAGTCACTAGTTCACTAAATGGGAATAATATGTGTACTAGTCACTTTATGGTGATAATGAGTACCAGTCACTAGTCCACTTCATTTGAATAATGTGTACCAGTCACTCATTTACTTCATGGTAATAATGTGTTCTTAGTCACTAGTTTACTTCATGGGGATAATGTGTACCAGTCACCAGTTCACTTCATGGGGATAATGTGTACTAATCATCAGTTCACATCATGGGGATAATGTGTACCAGTCACCAGTTCACTTCATGGGGATAATGTGTACCAGTCACCAGTTTACTTCATGGGGATAATGTGTACCAGTCACCAGTTCACTTCATGGGGATAATGTGTACCAATCATTAGTTCACATTTTTGGGATAATGTGTACCAGTCACCAGTTCACTTCATGGGGATAATGTGTACCAATCATTAGTTCACATTTTTGGGAAAATGTGTACCAGTCACCAGTTCACTTCATGGGGATAATGTGTACCAGTCACTAGTTCACTTCATTTGGATAATGTGTACAAGTCACTAGTTCACTTCATGGGGATAATGTGTACCAGTCACTTGTTCACTTCATGTGAATAATGTGTACCAGTCACTTGTTCAATTAATGGGATAATGTGTACCAGTCACTAGTTCACTTCATGGGAATAATGTGTACCAGTCACTAGTTCACTTCCTGGGGATAATGTGTACCAGTCACTAGTTCACTTAATGGGAATAATATGTGTACCAGTCACTAGTTTACTTCATGGGTATAATGTGTACCAGTCACTAGTTCACTTCATGGGGATAATGTGTACTGGTCACTAGTTCACTTCATGAAAATAATATGTGTACCAGTCACTAGTTTACTTCATGGTGATAATGTGTACCAGTCACTAGTTCACTTCATGGGGATAATTTGTACCAGTCACTAGTTCACTTCATGGTAATAATGTGTACCAGTCATCAGTTCACTTCATGGGAATAACATGTGTACCAGTCAATAGTTCACTTCATGGTGATAATGAGTACCAGTCACTAGTTCACTTCATGACATATATACATACTGATCATCATGTTCCAACATTATGGAGGCTTTCATAATGTCCTTTTTATGCACTGGACCGATATTAATGCCAGCATACTGAAATAAACAAAAAGTCTACCTAAAATTGCCATGCATTTGTATTCAAAAAATAAAACACATCTTACTAGATAAAAATTATGTACTCCTTTTTAAATTTCCAAGATATTTTTTGATATCTGTCAAAAACCATCAAAACTCATAAATATTGCGAAATGCGACCAACATACTGTTAAAACTAAATTCAGATATATACACCATCTTAATTTTATAGAACTTATCATTATGAATTCGAATAAGATTTTGTAACAGTTTATCCAGTAGTTATACAAGCCTACACGAGGAAACCAGCATACATACTACAGCCTTAATACTAAAAGTAAATAATCTAAAATATTGCAGGAGCCACTAACAGGAATTTTAGACGTTCTAAGAAACTCAAGCAGTGCCTCCAACGAGCCAAGAGTCGATGCCTGGACGAACACGCCACGCTCGGACAGCTTGATCGAGTTGAGAACTTCCTTCAGTGCAGTTGCTATCTCATGCTGAAAATAGAGAGGTAGAGGGGTTATAATGGTGGTCGATTCTGATTGAGACAACTTAATGAATCATATTGCTTGAAGCAAAGGTTTTGACTCTGTTTTATTCAATTTCTCTTTAAACCTTTTTCATATTCAGCAATGGGAATGTTTAGTGGAGAACGAAGAACTTGCATGGGTGAAAGTTTGCATTTTCAAAATACTGAAAATAGGGTGTTTACATAGGGAAATGCCATTTTTACAATACATTATATAGGATAAATATTTTCCAAAATACTGAATTCAGTATCAATACTGAAAACTTTCACCCATGAAGAAGTAGAATAATGCCAAAATTCGCCTGAATTTTCCTAAAACAATCAAGGGGCGCAACTCAACAAGTATATTAGCCAGAGTGATGGGACTTTGCTACATATACGCATATTGTCAATACTACAGTATAGTTTTCGTCCTGTTAGGCATGCAGAGCACGGGATTAATTCATCAATACTCCACAGGCAACTATTTAAATGAATCAAGAATGCATAGGATGTTTCCAAAAACAGGTGCATTTACAATCCCTGACCTTGAACGCGTGCACATCTGTAATACTGCACATTGTAATTATCTGTGGTTGCACCGTACATTAGATGTTCACTGAGGAAATGAGTAATCCCGCTGAACTGTTTTTATCTCATCACAGTGGCGTGATAAATCCTCTTTTCATTTTTTTTTTAAATAGAAGTACAAGTCAACAGCAAACTAAACTACTCAAAATATGTTGAGGCTCACCTTGAGCTAATACTATGTCCAAATATAGGTCTTCATTTTTGTAGATGAGATTGCCTAGCAATACTGATACAACACTAATTAGTCCTTTTCAAAAGAAATTGTTACACAATAATTATAAAAATTATACTAAGCATTAACTCAACTGAGCTCATCACTGCATAATCCAAAAGGGCCATAACTCTGGTATGACATATCTAATGATTAGGAAACTGCATCATTTAGCTTTATTTTCAGTAATGCATAATAAGTCGGGACTTGCAATAACAAAATATTCAATCTCTTCTTTTTGATCTGTCGTAATAGAATTGGACATTTATCATGTAAATTTGAAGGGACTGTACAGCAGATTGGCACCAAAAGAAGTTTTTTTTCTGTAACGAATCTCAGGACAATTATTTAATAAAATGATTTTCTCTTTGATATCATAATTGTAAAAAAAATACCAAAATGCAAAACAAAAATCTAGTCGGAGACCGGGTTCGAACCAATGTAGCCAAAATTGCAGTACAGTGTTGTATCCACTTTGATACGAAGGCTTACCCTGAACAGTTGGAATAATTAAGCTATATACCTAACTTGGCAATATCACGTGATAACATCGACTAGCCAATCACGCATAAGGAATGAATTCTACTAGGTAGACATACCTAGTTATCTTACTTAATGGAAAAATACCAAAAAACTGCGAAAAATAAATTAATTGTAAACTATCTGGTACTTCAGTTAGTAAGTTTCAATGCACTGCACACATCAATATAAAGTTTATGTCAGTTTTCGACAATTTTTTTCGCTATTTCATCATACAGAGTACAGCCCATGACATCTTTTCACTGGATACCAATTCCTGGACAGAATATTTGTTTTGTTTCACAATAATTGTCTTACTACTGTTGATAACATAGAAACTGGTAGTTAATATTTCCTACAACAGCAACATGTTTTATAGCATAAATTGAAACAAAAATAATTACAGGTTATCCTTAGACAAAATTAAGAAGTATAAAATGTGCCCAAAATACTGTCTGTTTACTCATGAAATGTTCATATATTTCAAAGCTGCACTCTCACAGATTGAACGTTTTGACAACTTTTTTATTTTTTGTCTAGGAACAAGCCAAATTTTGCGAAAATCCATGGAAACCAGTTATATAAGACTACTCGCAAAGAATAGATTGCAGATTTTTACAGATAAGTTAAAAAAAATCATGTTTTATGCATTTTCCATAAACCGTTAGTAACAGTTTAAGCCATAAAACATTAATTTTCGAATGGAAATATGAAAATCTACGACCTGATTTTTTGTCAGCAGCCTTATATCATTGGTTTACAGATATTTATGCAAAAACTTGCTCTTTCCAAGACAAAAAATAAAAAAGTTGTCAAAATGGTATATCTGTGAGAGTGCAGCTTAAAATAAGAACAAATGTATCACATTTGATATTATGAGTCAGTCTAACCAGCTTTGTCCTTGGAGTCTCGATTTTGAGGTGTTTAGAATACAGCATTGATAAATACTCTTTATGTACTTGTCCAACCATAATCAATAAATTTGACAATGCAATTGACATTACCTTTTTTGCCTCCATCTGTGCAATAATTTTACTAAATATTTTGATCTATTTGTACTCGGACAGTCTTTCTATAAATGTAGGGTACTAATAAAACTGACAATTTGGCCATAAATATCTGCAATGTCTTATTTCACCAATTTTTTTATCAAGTCTCTTCAATATTGCTCATTCAGATTCATTTTTATTGTCAGTGTTCTATATGGACAATATTATTGTAAATTTAAGAGATCATGAATGCACAAGATCTATCTGAAGGTATCTTAAAGGTGAAGAAAGATGCAAGACTTGAATAAAACTGCCATCAGGGATTAACATAAGATGTATAATGCAAACATTATGAATGAGAGGGCTCCGGTGTCAATTCTGTCACTGGACCCTGGGAAACATGGGCTCACACATAATTACAGGGTCCGATGACACCTGGGCTTCCGATCTGAGAGCTCGGGCCAGCCCACATACACCACTTCTTACGCAACCCATCAAAACCATAACAGTCACCCCATGGTTAGCAAGGATCAACTTGAATAGATGCCTCAGTTTTCAAATAAACCATAATTACATACTCTGAATTGGAAAAATAAAGATTTCAAGAGGGGGGTTGAGCCTTGTTTATAATGTTGTTATATAATCTAATAGCTTAACAATTTATCCCTTCACTATTATTTGTGATCTTATTAGCTGTAATCACTAGGGACTATTTTTCCAGTTCCGGTGTTTTCCATTTATGGTGACATTCTTGCACCATTTTGAGCTATGTTATCACAATGGAAACCAAGCCTTGCATCCTGTTAAGTCAGAATGCTAAATATTCATACTTTAATTACAGGCTGAGTAGAAGTCCATTCTTAATATAATTGAAGAGCACATCAAGAAACAGAACATCTTAATAATTACCATTATGTAATAGTATTTTTTTTATTTTTTGCTTCTGCACTTAACATTAAATAAGCATTAGCTTTACTAGCCAGCGTGCATGCATGAACCGCTAAAAAGACCCAGGCAATGAAACTAATTAATGACAAAATGAAACCTTGGTGGTCAGCTTTGTCAAAAGCATTTTAAATTGTTAAATCAGAATGTGTCTGACTTTGGTAGAGTCATGAGTGTAAACACTAAAACCTTTTTTTCTCCCGAAAATTGAGAAGATGATCTGTATATACCCTTGGAATTGGGAATGTTTGCATCATTTTTTTTTGAAACCAAATTTTTTTTAATATTAAAATTCTTATTGTTTTTTAGAATTTCTAATTTAACAGTTTTTATTCCACATTTGGGAAAAAAAGGACTTTATGGAAATGAGAACGTAAACAAAAATAAAAAGTAAAAGAAACACTTAAATAATAATCTTATACTGTTCAATGCCAAAAGACAAAAAGCAATTTTCTGACGACATGTCATTAAAATTGTAATTTGAGAATGACATTTGAAGTTTACAAATAGTAATATGCAGTATTTTAATTAAAGCAAGAACAATGTTTTATTTGTAAGTGCCAACAATGAAATTTTTCAAACCCCCTTTCCAGTTTTTATGCCGCCTTGTCGCCGTCTGACAAGAGTCCTGGAAATGGCACTAAAACTGACTAAAACTGGGTTGTCAAATTGTTACAGAAATTCTATATCTGACAAAAGTATGACAATGAATCTTGTTGAGTATGACAGAAGTAGTACCAATTTACATAATGCATATCTCACACTTATTTTGATGTATTATTATGACAGTTGCACCAAAAGTGACAGCCATTGCTCATCTGCTGGGACAAAGCTTTTCCTATTTTCCATTCAATCACAAACTGCTCAATAACAAACCATTCAATAACATACCATTCAATAACAAACCATTCAATAACAAAAAATGTGAAAACATACTGTTCAGTAACATACCATCAATAATATACTGTTATTATAACATATTATTTAATGCACTTTGTTTTGGAACTGTGGCATGTTGCTTTTTTATGACTAATAGTAGCCCAGATTTCTTGAAAGGTTTAACAGCTATGGGAAACAAATTGGAAACAAGAATGCATCATGTCATAAAATGAGGAATGCCGTTCATGGCCCAGAAGTAAGACAAGCAGGAAATATGCACAGGTAAATAATATTAATAAAGATAACTTTAAAGCAAACATACTGAGGAATATCTGTACAAATTAACGTTCACATGTGTACCAATGTGAACCATTCATACATTTTTTCTAAAACTTCCATGACTTGATATTTTAGACAAAAATAACTGCAAGTGGATACCAATGCTCTTTGGTCCATTGGCATAACACTAATGCTCATTGGTCCAGTGGCATAACACTAATCCTTATTGGTCCAGTGGCGTAACACTAATGCTCATTGGTCCAGTGGCATAACACTTATGCTCATTGGTCCAGTGGCATAACACTTTTGCTCATTGGTCCAGTGGCATTACACTAATGCTCATTGGTTCAGTGGCATTGCACTAATGCTCATTGGTCCAGAGGCATACCACTAATGTACATTAGTCCAGTGGCATAACACTATTGCTCATTGGTCCAGTGGCATAACACTAATGTACATTAGTCCAGTGGCATAACACTTATGCTCATTGGTCCAGTGGCATAACACTTATGCTCATTGGTCCAGTGGCATTACACCAATGCTCATTGGTCCAGTGGCATTACACTTATGTTCATTGGTCAAGTGGGATAACATTTATACATTTATGCTCGTTGATCAAGTGGCTTAACACTAATGCTCATTGGTTAAGTGTTATAACACTAATGCTCATTGGTTAAGTGTTATAACACTAATGCTCTTGGTTAAGTGTTATAACACTATATTCATTGGCCAAGTGGCATAAAATTAATGCTCATTGGTCCATTGGCATAACACTAATGCTCATTGGTCCAGTGGCATAACACTAATCCTTATTGGTCCAGTGGCGTAACACTAATGCTCATTGGTCCAGTGGCATAACACTTATGCTCATTGGTCCAGTGGCATAACACTTTTGCTCATTGGTCCAGTGGCATTACACTAATGCTCATTGGTTCAGTGGCATTGCACTAATGCTCATTGGTCCAGAGGCATACCACTAATGTACATTAGTCCAGTGGCATAACACTATTGCTCATTGGTCCAGTGGCATAACACTAATGTACATTAGTCCAGTGGCATAACACTTATGCTCATTGGTCCACTGGCATTACACCAATGCTCATTGGTCCAGTGGCATTACACTTATGTTCATTGGTCAAGTGGGATAACATTTATACATTTATGCTCGTTGATCAAGTGGCTTAACACTAATGCTCATTGGTTAAGTGTTATAACACTAATGCTCATTGGTTAAGTGTTATAACACTAATGCTCTTGGTTAAGTGTTATAACACTATATTCATTGGCCAAGTGGCATAAAATTAATGCTCATTGGTCAAGTGGCATAACACTAATGCTCATTAATCAAGTGGCATAACAGTAATGCTCATTGGTCCAGTGGCATAGCAATAATGTTCATTGGTCCAGTGGCATAGCAATAATGCTCATTGGTCAAGTGGCATAGCAAAAATGCTCGTTGGTCCAGTGGCATAGCAATAATGCTCATTGGTCCACTGGCATTGCAATAATGCTCATTGGTCAAGTGGCATAAGATGAATGCTCATTGGTCAAGTGGCACAGCAATAATGCTCATTGGTCCAGTTTCATAACATTAAAGCTCATTGGTCCAGTTTCATAACATTAAAGCTCATTGGTCCAGTTTCATAACATTAAAGCTCATTGGTCAAGTGGCATAAGATTAATGCTCAATGGTCAAGTGGCATATCATTAACCTATGCTAATGCTCATTGGTCAAGTGGGATAACATTTATGCTCATTTGTAAAATTGGATTATTAAATGCTCATTGGTCTATGACAATACCTTGTCTGTTTGAATATGCTCAACCTAAGCACATTGAACTACATTTTGAAATAAGTCATAATCCTACTGTTTTCATTTTCTTTAATTAAACAATTGTGTGTGAACTTGCCTTAGCCTCAATGTTTGGACAATGACCTTGACTGTCCTACTTGGCATTCAATATTTGTGAATGAAAATCAAACAAACAATGCTGAATAAAAACAAAGTTTTATAACTGACTTCCAATATAATAATGTTTGAAAAGATATCAGTGGTCATTGACATAAATTTGACCCTACATTATCTAGATGTATTGTATGCAATGCCAGTCAGCGGAAATGTAGTAAAATCAGACCATAGAGTATCAAGATTACACCTAACGGCTTTAAACTAATATTTTCTTTAATAGAAGCATTTAAGACAAACATTTGTGACTGTGATTGTATGTTGGTTCTATTCACAGGAGTTTGACTCAATGTTTGGTCAGAAATGCTAAAAAGTCATTTTATAACCAAATACTGACAAAAATAACAATTTCAGACAAAAACTTGGGCTTCTACTATCTTCAGAAATAGAACCCACACAACATACATGCCCAAAATCTGGTAAGTCAATTTAGATCTCTGTTTTCTTTTACACAACTTTCAAAATTTAACCATATTGTGCATTTTTGATAAACTCAATCAATTATCTTTGTAATGATATACAGCACTTGACAATCCTTCGCAAATCAAAAAGAAATCAAGAAAATAAATAATCCAGTCAGTAGGATTTTCAAAGGTCATACATGTTTTTAAAATCCTAAATTCTAAGATTTTGTCAGTGTAAAAACATACACAAACACCATTTTGCATATATATTTTGCATGTTGAAGTATTTTTTTATGATTTGGTTACAAAATTATCTAAATATATCATTTCAGACCAAACACTGAGTCAAATTCCTGTGATTCCATCCTGACAGTTACATAGCATACTATCACATTTGACTTCAGCTTAAGTTCAAACTAGGGCTGAAGTTCAGACCACAGTTTAAGTTCAGAAGTTGTAAGTTCAATCTACAGTTTAAGTTCAGTTAACAGAGTAAGCTTCCAACTACAGCTTCAGTTCAGACCACAGTTTAAGTTCAAGTTAGGAAACTTTATTGTTGGGCAATCATAAGATATGAATATCTGTTAACCAACGTAGAAATAAAGGCTGCTGTACATCAATGAAAATGTCACATAGTTTGACAAATGTTATACTTCACAAAAACAATAAGTAATATTTTATTTTTTTTAGATTTTTTTATTAAGATAAGCATCTTTCAATTTATTGACAATGCATCAAGATCCTGAATAAAGCCAGTCACACCTTGGCCAAGGTGTAAACAAAATTCACAACATACCAACTCATAAACGAAAAAAGAAGACAACAAGCTTTAAATGATTCATTGTCCATTCACCCAAGTCAAAAAATTGAATGTGTCAAGGGTTGGAGGGGGAAACGTTTTAGGTGACGTAAGATGAAGAAGCAGGTAGAATCTTCTACTTCCTGCCCTTGAAATGCACCAGTTGCAGGAGAAAAGCACAAAAAAATGACTAAAATAGCTCCGCCACATATCAAAACAGGATACAAGATTGAACCCGGGTCTCGCACCTGTATTCCACGCTCAAATTTGCACAAATTAGAGCTATATCAATTCCATCTGTACTTATTTTGCTATCTTTCAATGGTTTTCCTTTACTTAAATGACAACAAAAAATCTTCTTTGATCATGTGTCCTGCATTAATGATGTTTTTTCAGGAGGAAAATTACACCTCTAATTAAAAACTCTACTTTCAAGGGGATATAACTATGTCAACTGAGATTCTGCACTCTCCAGTTGCATAGTTCAAAATAATCTGTGATTGTCCTTTGCCATCATAATGTAACAGCCAACAACAAAAGGCCCTTCAAATTGGAGAGCTGTATTATGCAAAACAGCCATAAATTTCTCACGGGCTCCGAGTTATCAATGAAAACATACAGATGACTATTCTATCATCATTTTCAATAAGATTAATTATTTTTCTGATGCCCAGATAAAATATTGTAGAATGCTGGTGAACAACTTAGCTATGAATTAATGCATGTGGCTGAAGCACTTGTAGTAATAGTTAATGTTCAGTTTTGGTCTTCCACACAATTAAGTCTACAGACAGGGCACAGTTCAGCACCAACTAATTGTTTAGAAGATCAAAAATAAATGCTCATTTTTTCAGTGTTCAGTGTGAAATGCTGCCCGAATGACTTTATATCAGCCTGAGAGCACACTTCAGCTTCTAAATAACTCATTTAATAGAACCAATAAATGACTAAATCGAAATTGGCGGTTGTAATTTTCTTAATATATCTTTGGTTGTCAGAGCTATTCTAAATGTTTCAATGTGAATCCGTAAGCTGATCCCATAAATGGAGGTACCAGCCTAAACACTGAAAACAATTCATTCATCTGACGGCTGTACCCAAACCTTAACATAATAATAGTGTATTGCTGAATTGACATGACTGATTTTGTGTCATTTAAAAACCCTGCCCCATCAATATATAACACCAATTTGTTGTTCACTAGATGTTTGTTCCTGTTTTTAACAAGACTTTCCCTTTTCAATGAAATTTTAGCCAGTAATAAAAATATTTTCGTTATATGTTTTGAGTTGGTGAGTTTTTTACATTTTTATGTAACAAGCGTAGACTTCATAACTCTTTGAGATATAATTGAATATTTAGTATTTAATACAGGTAGATTTTGCAATAACTAAAAAAGACATTAAAACATGGCGGCAATATACTAGTGTTAAGTGATGAATTGCGAAAAAAGTTGACACAGGTGCGCACCTGGTTTGCTCAAAGTTGAGCGCTTGCAGGCCACTTAAGCGAACAATCAAAACCCTGCCCTATAGTTATTCCCTGACAATACTGCACCCTACTATAGACATTATAAATCCTGCCAGAAGTGCTCTTATCAATACAGCAGCACTTGAAATTGAAGTATGCTCATTTTGAGCACAAAGCATCAAGGAATTTTGTTTTAGTAACCTGTCAAAAGTTTAGTTGAAGATTCCTCATGATGAGACAGTGATTTAAGTTGGTTGTTAAATCTGTGCTGTGGTACTATAAAACCACTGCAATGTTTACTCAAGGCATGATGAGTTTCCTCAAAGCATCTGATATTAAAATAGCATATTCGTCTTAACAACTTTGATATTTATTTACAATATAAAGGATCAAAAGAGAACAAGAGGGTATCTATAATTTATATAAAAGATGATTACAAGCAAGCTTTAATAACTTGCAGCATTTATGACAAATTACCAGGTGCTGATAGTCATTTCAAACTCATACATTCATTTCAAACTCACACAAAGAAGATGTAGAGCTATTTTATCTCTTGATCTCTGGTCAATATCACTGAGCCGGTCAGCAATACTATATATTAACCTCAACAGATGTCTATATTTGTACTACATGACCTCTGACCCAACATGTCCAACTCATCTGTCTGATGGTCAAGGACTCTAGCCTTGACTACATTTATAAGACTCTTTGTTCCTCCCCGTCAATAGCATCATATCTTAGACTACGTATTTTTCTATGACCTTGACTTACCTTGTAGTATTCGACCTCATCTTCATCATGTGCGACGTAGAGCGGGAGTCCGGCAAGTGCCTTCTCCAGGTCCTTGCCGATAATCTTCACCCCCTGAGCAGCCTGTATCTCCTTAAAGTGCTCATACTGGCCCTGTGGACAGACAGGCAAATGAATTTGATTACATCATATATTAAACTGGATCTGACAAGCACATGCTAATTTGCTGATAATTTCACCACACTTGGGCAGCTTTATGATGCCCATCTGGGCCCTACAAAAAACAGAAGGGTGTATTATAGATTAGTTTGTTTGTACCACATGACGCATGCAGGAATCCTGGGAAAACAGAATGATTTTGAATCGATTTCTTCACTCCTTCATCTGCATAAAATTTTATGGCATGCTTACACCAGGCGCAAAACATGGCATGCTTATACCAGCCTGTAAGTTAAACATTACATGCTTACACCAGCCTGAGGGCAAAACATGACATGCTTACACTAGCCTGTGGGTAAAACAGTTTATAGGGTACCTTATAAAGCCAACAGTAAGTGTTGTAGGGATTGTTCTTGTGTGGATCATGATGATTATGTCTTGACACTATAATCAGCCTCTTAAGGAACTCTTCGTCAGCCCTAAACATGTCATTAGGTTGTAGAAATTCGGTACCAGGCTTAATTTTCATGTTTCAAAACATCCTTATTAATGATAACATGTTATGTCAAACAAATTACGGGTGAATGAAATGTCCACACATTCATGTCACTTCTGTACTCTGCCCCCTTTACAGCGATGGTCAAATCCCTGTCAACGGAGTGGGGAGAGATTACGCTATTCACTCCGGCTTTTCCCGTAATCATCTGAAAGTCAACTGGATTAAGGACGAGACACTTCAACATTCATTAGATTTAAAACTGATTAAAATATGACATGCAGAATTACCGCCTTGTCATTGAGTGCGTTCGGTCTTCTTCATGGTACAATAGTAATGTATAAATCTTTTATATGAAGAAATTCTCCGATTCTATTGAAGGTCAGAATCAAGAAGATAATCAAATATGTAGATGGATTTTGACTCATAGAACTGACAGAATCCATAATATTTCCTTTTTTGCTTTAAATTCATACCAAGCCCTGTAGACTTATATTGAGATTAAAAGCTCATTTAGATGAGCAATCCTATAAAAAATGGCCTTGTCAATGACTTCATATAATTGAGTTTCCGATGTAGACACGGATAATGGAAATAACAGCTAGCCACTCTATTAACTTTTAAATGATAACAATCGGGGTAGAAGCAGATAAATTGTACAATTATCTCTAGTTTATGATATAATTTATCTTTATATGATAGAAAATTGCAATTAAACTCAGATAACATCTTCCCTAACAGATATATAATTAAGAAAAACACTTTTCATGGCTTGGTATAACTTCACATGCAATAAGCAAACTAGCACAGACCTAGAAACACACCAATGAAAACACTCGTAATTTTGAGGAAGGGGAAGACATACTATCGGGAAAACAAGTCAGGTGTGACTTTCACATATGAAATTAATATAATAATAAGGTTATTTTCATAAACTGTCAGTGTAAGAATGCCTCATCTCACAGCTTCTAGACTGTGAGGCGAGCTATTCCGTCCACTCTTGCCTCGTGCTTCTATAACTTGTTTTCAACCTTCAGTGCAATGTATTTAGGTGACAACTGTAACAATTATGTTTTATCATGTCAATTAAAGTTTCGTAATAACCACAAGACATAATTTCACAAGACAACTCTTGCATGGGATGGGTAGCCATAAAATTGCAATACAATTTTCACAATGGTAAATGACAAAACATAATTGTAAAATTACACATAATTTGGAAAATTGTTTTTGAACTGAATACAAACACTTATAAATGGCTTGAAAGACAAATAATAAGCAGGAAATTGCCACGCAGCGAATATGACCTTCAATCCACATGTCTCAAGGTGATTAAAAGTCACTTTGAATGCAAAAGTTTAAATATTAATGAATCAGATAACATTTCTACCTTTCATAACATTTCATTCAAACAAAATGACAGCTTAGATTTTAACAATATTATACATCTGGTTAGGTGGCCATTCGAATGATTTAAAGGTCTGAAAATATGTGTTGACATTTTCATTACCACATAAATTAACACAACATAAATTCCAGGATTTTTTTTTTTAAAACAAGGCAAGAGTGGACGGAAAATTTAAAACTCAATTTATTCATCACATTTAACTTCTTAAGTTCTTACACATATTGGAGCAATTGTTTCAGCTGTGCTTTTTGTATTTAAATTTATTAGCACATGTATCATAAAATAGTTCATCTTCAAATAAGATCAGAATAATTGGCCCATTGTATCATAAATAAGACTGTTATTATATTTCTTTGATCTTAACCCTTGCAGACATTTTCCTCACCTTGACTCTAAGTTCCCGCATAGGTTGGGGCATCAGCAGGCCCCTAATCTGAGTAACGATGGGCCCCTCCGTCCCCGCAATGATGATTTGGTCACCCTCATGCAGGCGCCCCTGCACCAGGATCACATCGATGGTCGTACCTAGACCATGGATGGCCTTCACCTGCAGATACACAACAACCTCAGGTAGGTCAAGAGTTTAAGTAACAAGTTCATCTATTCTATGCTGCACTAACTAACAGATCATGTAAGCTCTGTAGAGCTTTTCATTGCATCAAACAGGATTATAATACTATACTGAAATCAGATGAATATTAATTAATGTTCAATTCAACAACAATCAAAAATATCTGGCCAGTGTTGGATAACCAAACCTAACCATCTACAAAGCATCTAACACAGAGCTAACTTTAACAAAACTTCCAGCCAGGATCAAACATTGACAAAGCTCCTAGCCAGTATCAAACATTGACAATGCGTCTAGCAGGTATCAATCTTAGACAACGCTTCAAGCATGTGTCAATGTAAGACAATGCCCCTAGCAGGGACAGTAGCCTGATTTATTTTGGATTCAGAGTCAGGTACCACTTGGCTATCCACACAAATCATAATACAAGGATACCATGTACTATACTTACTAAACTAAGTCCTGAATAAAACTAATTCTACAAAACCCATTCATGTTTGTGTTTTTGTTCTGATAACAATTACTACCTCCATAGCAATAACAAACAGCAGAGATTGGGATTGTGAGATATTTTCTTCCAACTTTCTCAAATCTAACTTATTAAAGCACTTGGGACAAGTTTGTTTTTTATTAATAAAGAGTAGTTTAATACAAACCAACAGCTGGTGCAAAGGCTTGGCTTGCAATTGTCAACTTATTTAAAAAACCAGACTGGAAAATTTCATACAGTATCATATTCCTAATGGTCTTTCAAACTCAAGTGTCTTCTATCACATCGGATCAAGTTTTTTTTACGAGTTATCTGTTTTCGCTTGTCAATTTCAAGTCAATTTTAAGATTATCTCACGATAAGCTAATGATAACGATCTCATCCATAATTATATACAGTGACCAAGTTAATTCTGACTGCGAAAATCACTAAAATAGCAAATTTTGGAGTGGAAATTTAAAAGCCGTAAATTTAAACAGCAAGTGTCATGAGCAGCCATTTTTATCTTAAGCACAATGATAGCATTGTTAAATGGCAGGAAGTCTTCAGTCAAAGTTTGAGGACATAAAAATTAAAGGCGGCAAAATCGAAAATACACAAAATCCTGTGTAAACAGTTTAAGAAATTTATAACTAGACTTCTTGTATCATATATGGTTGTATGGTGTAATTATGATTTACTTTAGTGAACAAGTGTGACATTACCCATTCTAGTGATACAATTCTGCTATCAAGCAGCCAGTTGTTGTAGTTTTATGTCTGATTTTATGTTCCGAAAAGCTGTCTTAAAACTGCCAAAAAAGGTAGTGAGTAACTTTTATTATGAGAAGATAAACAATTTGTTTATTTGCATTACTTGGCTTAACCTAGCAATGATTCATGAATGTAAGTCCATAAATTAAGAACTTTATAAAGAATCTCATGCGTGAAATAGGTATTTTATAAACTCTTTCATTTGAAAGTATAATGTGTATTTTCTCATTTTTCTTTCAATGATATTATTTACTTTGTTCCCTTTCACCGACATGATCCATACATCAACCAAGAGTCCAGGGTCTTAAAAACATTATCATATATATATTCACCAACCTAACATAAGCATATCATAAATGTATAGCATAAAAAAATAATAAGATGACATGAAGGAACATTTTAATGATTAAGAATGGGTAGAGTGAGCGTAGTTTGGCAATTCCCGACCACTTTACAAAAATACTTGCGAAGGGCGTTTCAGCCTATGTCATTGTCATACATTTTGTTTTTCATTTTCATTATGGAATTTAAGGGATTCGAAGTATAATTGTCATAACACATGACCAGATCCAGAACAGATTTTGTGGTATGGCCAATGTTTTTTCACCAACCAACCTGCTGCAGCCAACAGCACTAGCAATATGACACTACCTGCACCTACCGACAACACCAGCAATATGACACTCCCTGCACCACCCAACAACACCAGCAATGACACTACCTGCACCACCCAGATACAGCCAACAACACTAGCAATATGACACTACCTATACCACCCAGATACAGCCAACAACACCAGCAATATGACACTACCTGCACCATCCAACAACACTAGCAATATGACACTCCCTGCACCACCCAACAACACCAGCAATATGACACTACCTGCACCACCCAGATACAGCCAACAACACTAGCAATATGACACTACCTGCACCACCCAGATACAGCCAATAACACCAGCAATATGACACTACCTGCACCACCCAACAACACCAGCAATATGACACTACCTGCACCACCCAGATACAGCCAACAACACCAGCAATATGATAATACCTCAACATTTCTTAAATAAATAAGATGGGGAGGGTCAAAATATCAATTCATCCTCAGTTATATTCTACTGCCCCTTATGAGGCCTGGGTTTGTATTCCTAAAGCATCTTTAAAAGGCAAGTCATTTCCTAACTTAAGTTGATTTCTTGAAATTTTCAGTCAAATTAAAAAAAGTGTCTTATAATTTAATTTTGTTTTTCAATAAGGTCAATGAAAATAATGGATTTGGGAAATTCTTCAGATTTAATTTCATATGAATATAGAGATACCTAAATTAGGAAATTGACTTAAGTTAGGAAATGACTTAAGAAGTTTTATGAATACCGCCCGGATTATTAAAACTTCACAGAGAACCTAAATCAATCAAAGCCATTCTTTATACTTGAAGGGAATGTTTGTCAACAGGAAATGAAGTTCATTTTCACAGCTGATTTCCATACAAGCAGATTATTAAATGGCTAAGTGTGAAAAATAAATCAGAGAGGGTCTTTTATTCATCCTGTCAACCAAGTCTGTACCTTGAATAACATGTCATATCAACGAATTTTGCAGGTTTTCACAAACAAGCCTTTGAAGACACTGATGTGCTCAAGTACCTTTCCTGTGTGAAAAACAATCGTCACGGCAACTGCCTTATTTTCCCACAACAGTATCAAAGGGAGCCCCTTCTGCTTAAGTCAACATCTCATACAGGAGGCCAGAAACTCCGGGGCTCAACAAAAAGTTTGTCCCTTCACAAGTGAATAATTATGATCACCAAAACCAGTGACTTTTTTTGCATATTATTGTATATGGTAATGAATCTTTTTTTCAATATACAATCAATTCACAATTACATATGAAATTGCAACTCATTTTTTTCTGGAAAGGCTGACCTTTTAAAATGGTACAGAAAAATTTTGAGACAGAAAATGAAAACTTTGGGACATATTTTGGGTCATTTATTAATGAAATATAGAAGTTGACCTCAAACTAAGTTATGAATACTTATAATTGATATTTATAGGTGTTAGTGTGAGGTTATAATTATGTTCAAGATAATGATAACAAATATTACATGTATTGTTACATAGTAACTTAACACAATTGCACCTGTATATCTGATATTACAACTTTTTTTTTATCAATTTCTTTCTATCGCAATACAATTAAGAATAACTATTAGTAACATTCCCCGTGAATAAACTTTGACTGCTATTATACAGAAGTTGTGAAGATTGACGTGAGACAAGTAAACTTCAGTAAGAATGATATTTGTGCCACATAATGCATGATTATGCATTTATTATCTGAAATTGCATCTTGTGGTGGATAGTTGCGCTCCTTTTATACCTGACACTCAGCCATTGATGTAGCGACCTTTTATTTACTTTTACGACAGCTCAAAATGCAAACATACCATCCTAGTTGCTTCAAAAACCCTACAGGTGTTTTCCGTGGAAATTTGTTTTAAGATTTTTGTAATAAATTAATGCATACAGCCATCTTTCTGACATGAAGGTGACTTCTAGAGCGCTTAAGAACACCTGCAAATTTGTCTCCGCTCAAACTGCAAAAAACCCCACAGCCATTCTGCTACTCTAGCCCAAATACACTTACTTTTTGACTCACGACAGTGACCAGGTAAAACTGGCTCGGTGTGGGATAGCATTCAGTTACATTTTGATGATATAGGTGGATATTAACTTGCATATAATCTTCACATTCATTTCTTTGATTAATACCGCCATTTTCAATGTATTAACATCATAAATTTAAAATAACATTTGTTCAAAATAAATGTTAATCAGTGTTGGTACAAAAAAGCTAAATATTACAGATTAGGTGTCCATTTCATAAATATACATGGCCTAAACTAAAAGTGGAAAAAAACACAGCAAATGTTAATTTATGTGGATGTGTACAAAATTACATTTTTTTTCTGATAAATAACGAGATGTAAACATGTATTATTCTCAAGTATTTATAACTATTACACTATAGGGTGAAGCCATTATGGTGATGATGTATTATTACACTATAGGGTGAAGCCATTATGGTGATGATGTATTATTACACTATAGGGTGAAGCCATTATGGTGATGATGTATTATTACACTATAGGGTGAAGCCATTATGGAGGTGATGTATTATTACACTATAGAGTGATGCCATTATGGTGATGACATATAATTACACTATAGGGTGAAGCCATTATGGTGATGATGTATTATTACACTATAGGGTGAAGCCATTATGGAGATGACATATAAATACACTATAGAGTGATGCCATTATGGAGGTGATGTATTATTACACTATAGAGGGATGCCATTATGGAGGTGATGTATTATTACACTATCGGGTGAAGCCATTATAGAGAAAATGTATGATTACACTTCAGGGTGAAGCCATTATGGAGATGACATATAATTACACTATAGGGTGAATCCATTATAGAGATGATGTATTATTACACTAAAAGGTGATGCCATTATGGTGATGATGTATTATTACACTTCAGGGTGAAACCATTATGGAGATGACATATAATTACACTATAGGGTGAAGCCATTATGGTGATGACATATAAATACACTATAGAGTGATGCCATTATGGAGGTGATGTATTATTACACTTCAGGGTGAAGCCATTATGGAGATGACATATAATTACACTATAGAATGCAGCCATTATGGAGGTGATGTATTATTACACTATAGGGTGAAGCCATTATGGTGATGATGTATTATTACACTTCAGGGTGAAGCCATTATGGAGATGACATATAAATACACTATAGAGTGATGCCATTATGGAGGTGATGTATTATTACACTTCAGGGTGAAGCCATTATGGAGAAAATGTATTTTTACACTTCAGGGTGAAGCCATTGTGGAGATGACATATAATTACACTATAAAGTGATGCCATTATGGAGGTGATGCATTATTACACTATAGGGTGAAGCCATTATGGAGGTGATGTATTATTACACTTCAGGGTGAAGCCATTATGGAGATGACATAATTATAATTACGCTATAGAGTGATGCCATTATGGAGGTGATGTATTATTAGACTTTAGGGTGAAACCATTATGGCATCTTGGACTGTTTTCAAAGCCAGGATGATGCACCTAAATGGACTTTGTTGCTTTTACGCGGACAACTGATTCACTAATATGCCAGAACTCAGGCTGGTCGTAGGATCTACAGTTGCTACGTATGACAAGTCGTGGTACCGTGACATTTTCACATAATGGATAAATCATTAAAACAAGTGGGCAAACTGAATGGAGGAATATTTTTTTTTAAAGGTGATGTGACGTTATATTTTGTTGTTCTTTATTTCAAAGTGCTTCGTGACTGGGATAGGGTATAATGTGAAGCCGCTGTAAAACATTTTATGTTCTAAGTTTGTGTATCCAGTGCGGATTAAAAGCATCTTTTGGCTGTACCTTTCTATTTTCTCTAGCTTAACATACTTATCACATACTTTTTGAACAGCCCTCATACTATTACACTATAGGGTAATGTCATTATGGTGATGATGTATTAGAAAGCACTCCAAATCAACAGCAGTCAATCTAAATCAGCAATAAGATGAAATATGATAATGATGTACTTTAACAGTACTGAAACAACCAGAACATCCTTCCAGGGCTTAGAGCCAGACTGTTCGAACACCTTCTATTTCTATACCGAGTTACAACAGTCCTGCACTAAGCCATGATTTATGAACATGAACTAATGTTCTACTCTTTGATTCAAAATAAATTTTAAAAAATAACAACATAAAACATAAATTATTGCGCAAAAAGACCACTACTTTTTTTATTCTTATCAATTAATTACTGATCCCCTACAAGCAACTTTCAATTAAAGTATAATGATACATCAAGTATCTCTGATGCTCAAGTATTACAAATAAATAATGGAAAATTGTTGTTAGGTTTAGTCCACCAAAAAGTAGTTCATAGCAACGTACTCATATAAAGCTACTCTACTGCGGAGATACTTTAATCATGTGTACCTACTTAACTTGTATCTATTACATTATTACCAATTTAGTCTCAGTGAGGGGTCGATCTCCATGAAAGGAAAAGAACATGGCTTAATTTTCAATATAATTACAAATACATATTAACCCTGTGCAGTAATAACAAAATGATGACATATAATAACTTTCTTGTTCGTTTGTACGGCCAAGCTTATGTGACAGACCGAAATGCAGACTGACAAAACAAAATGCATACTGTACATTCTGTAATTTGTGAAATATCAGCATTTTACTGACATGTACATGTATGTCACTGTATTGTTGACGTGGGAAATTGAAAGGTTTTTAAATAGTTAGAATCACCAAGGACAACTCATTGTATCAAAGTCATCAGAAAAACAGCATTTAGGTATTTCTCTGCCATATTGTATTATTGTGAAAACAGAAAAAAATATTCACATTTTGTAAAAATAAAAAAAATCTTGCAACAATGGGGGCAGTATAATTTGCGCATTTAACACATACTGCAGATCAAAGTTTAAAAACAATTAAAATTGTATGAAAAATATGCATAAAAAAATACGACAGTTGGAATCAAATTGGACCTTGGCACATGGAATCTCTTTTAAAAATGATAGGGGCATGAAAATTGTGGCCGACGTCAAATATTTTAATGTATTGGTGGTGGTAACTGAGACAATGCCTATATGAAAATAATTTCATCTTCCAAATAGAGGAACAAATGATGACTTTTACAGTTGAAACTGACATGCAATCTTTCTGTACATAGACAGTTCCAGAGGTGTTGGAGTGGGGGGGGGGGGGGGTCAGATTTTATATCTCCATTTTAAATTAACATCATAACACACAAATTAAAATAATATTTGTTCAACATCGATGATAAAGAGTGTTGGTGCAAAGTCTATCCCCAAGAGCATCTCCATCAAACTATGAATCCACCCCTGATAGTGCATCCCCTCCTACATAAAACCCAGAAACTATCCCTGATAGCCCATCCCCTCCTAGGTCAAATCCTGAATCCACCCCTGATAGCGCATCTCCTCCTACATCAAGCCCTGAAACCACCCCTGATAGTGCACCCCCTCCTACATCAAACATTGAATCCTCCCCTGATAGTACACCCCCTCCTACGTCAAACCCTGAATCCTCTCTTGATAGTGCATCCCCTCCTGCGTAAAACCCTGAATCCTCCCCTGATGGAGCATCCCCTCCTTCATCAAACCCTGAATCCTCCCCTGATAGCGCATCCCCTCCAAAGTAAAACACTGAATCCACCCCTGATAGTGCACCCCCTCCTACGTCAAAACCCTGAATCCACCCCTGATAATGCGGCTCTTACATCAAACCCTGAATCCACCCCTGATAGTGCATCCCCTCCTACATCAAACCCTGGATCCACCCCTGATAGTGCATGCCCTCCTACATCAAACCCTGAATCCTCCTTGATATGGCATCCCCTCCTATGTCAAACCCTGAATCCTCCTTAATAGTACACCCCCTCCTACGTCAAACCCTTGATCCACCCCTGATAGTGCATCCCCTCCTACGTCAAACCCTGAATCCTCCTTGATAGTGCACCTGACTCCTACATCAAACCCTGAATCCTCCTTGATAGTGCACCCCCTCCTACATCAAACCCTGGATCCTACCCTGATAGTACACCCCCTCCTACGTCAAACCCTGAATTATCCTTGATAGTACACCCCCTACTACGTCAAACCCTTGATCCACCCCTGATAGTGCATCCCCTCCTACATCAAACCCTGAATCCTCCCCTGATAGCGCATCCCCTGCTACGTCAAACCCTGAATCCTCCCCTGATAGTGCATCCCCTCCTACGTCAAACCCTGAATCCTCTCTTGATAGTGCATCCCCTCCTGCGCAAAACCCTGAATCCTCCCCTGATAGAGCATCCCCTCCTACATCAAACCCTGAATCCTCCCCTGATAGCGCATCCCCTCCTAGGTAAAACACTGAATCCACCCCTGATAGTGCACCCCCTCCTATGTCAAAATCCTGAATCCACCCCTGATAATGCGGCTCTTACATCAAACCCTGAATCCACCCCTGATAGTGCATCCCCTCCTACATCAAACCCTGGATCAACCCCTGATAGTGCATCCCCTCCTACATCAAACCCTGAATCCTCCTTGATAGTGCATCCCCTCCTACGTCAAACCCTGAATCCTCCTTGATAGTGCACCCCCTCCTACATCAAACCCTGGATCCTACCCTGATAGTACACCCCCTCCTACGTCAAACCCTGAATCATCCTTGATAGTACACCCCCTCCTACGTCAAACCCTTGATCCACCCCTGATAGTGCATCCCCTCCTACATCAAACCCTGAATCCTCCCCTGATAGTGCATCCCCTCCTACGTCAAACCCTGAATCCTCCCCTGATAATACACCCCCTCCTATGTCAAACCCTGAATCCTCCCCTGATAGTGCACCCGCTCCTACGTCAAAACCCTGGATCCTCCCCTGATAATACACCCCCTCCTACCTCAATAATATAAATAAACTTGCACAAATATCTAGAGAGTGGGAGGGAAACGAACGTCTGTCTACTCAGGATCAAATCTAATAGTGACAATACAAAAGGGCGGCTAACTTAAAACTAAAGAAACCCTGAATCCTCCTCGATAGTTCACTCCCCCCTATATCACACCCTGGATCCACCCCTGATAGTGCATCCCCTCCTACATCAAACCCTGAATCCACCCCTGATAGTGCACCCCCTCCTATGTCAAACCCTGAATCCACCCCTGATAGTGCACCCCCTCCTACGTCAAACCCTGAATCCTCCCTTGATAGTGCACCCCTCCTAAGTCAAACCCTGATTCCACCCCTAATAGTGCATCCCCTCCCACGTCAAACCCTGAATCCTCTCCTTATAGTGCATCCCCTCCTACATCAAACCCTGAAAGTGCAACCAAAAGTGCACCCCCTCCTACATCAAACCCTTGTTACACCCCTGATAGTGCAACCCCAAGTGCACCCCCTCCTACATCAAACCCCTGATTAACACATTTTTATCGGCTGGTCATGGTCTAGTTAACTTCCGATTATTAAAACAGCTCAAGGCTGTTTTAAATTAAAAATGTATAACTTTAATAGCCAATTTTATTTATTAAAATATGCTAATGCATGCATATTGTAAAAGCTTCAGGGTACATTTTGGTTAACTTTCTGTCGTAAATACTATACTGTTAGCTATATGGTTCATAATTTCCCAACATTTGTTTTTTACAAGAACATCCTATTCAAGTACTTTAGTTTATCTGAACAAAAAGTTGATATAGCACGAACCAATCCTGCAGTGAATGGGAAGTTTTTCATTTATCAGCAGGAAATGGCATAAGTAATGAATGTAACAATAGATATGTATCAATTTTCGCATAGTGTCGCATTGAATATAATTATCGTCAAGTGAGGCGTTTAGCCAGACAACACGAAAGGAGACAGGTGAATGAATAGGGAAGTTTCATTCATAAAACTTGCCTTGTCTTCGAGACACCTAGTCCACGAGGATGGTGAGAAAAAACGTAAAACATTAATTATATTTACATTACGCAAACCATTTTGTATAACAGAGACAGCAAAATAAGGCTAAATCTAAAATGACATCAAAATGCAATTTAAGCCGAACAAAAACATATCCTTTAAATCGAAATTGCATGACACAGATTTTGAATAATTTTTATTTGTCATGATGGCTAATTTTGAATAATTTTTATTTGTCATGATGGCTAAGTAAGATCTTATTTCAATGGCGAGACAAATGAAGGCTCCTGTTATATATTAAATAAGATTTATTTATTTATTACGTGTTTCAAAAACACCTTACACCTTTGAACTGTTGAAGTTTTAATACTGAATTAATTTTAAATGTTTGTTTTTTTAACCGAAAAACCTATTTGTGTTTCATTTTAATAACAAAAAGTATAATTTGATCCAGCTTCATGTAAGAAAATTGGCTTTGATTATAACCTATATTTCAAGCAAATAAAATCTCCTTATGGCTTTAAACAAGTTCTATTTCTTGACAATTGCATCTTTCCAACTTAACAGCCATGACATGTCATAATTTCATTCCCCAACTGCTAAAATCTTTTATCATAATTTGGTTCCCCACCTGCTAAAAATTCATATCATAATTTGGTTCCCCACCTGTTACAAACTTGTCATGATTTGGTTCCCCCACATGCGAAAACCTTGTTTCATAATTTGGTTCCCTACCTACTTAAATCTTGCATCATAATTTGGTTCCCCAACTGCTAAAAACTGGTGTCATAATTTGGTTCCCCACCTGCCAAAACCTTGTGTCATAATTTGGTTCCCCATCTGCTAAAAACTGGTGTCATAATTTGGTTCCCCACCTGCCAAAACCTTGTGTCATAATTTGGTTCCCCATCTGCTAAAAACTGGTGTCATAATTTGGTTCCCCACCTGCCAAAACCTTGTGTCATAATTTGGTTCCCCACTTGCTTAAAAACTTGTGTCATAATTTGGTTCCCCATCTGCTAAAAACTGGTGTCATAATTTGATTCCCTACTCATTGAAAACTCTTCAGAATCGAAAGACATATTTAGTTAAATCAAAATAACTGAGAAAGGCTTGGTCCATCATTCGAAATCATTCAGATTTTACATTTCATGTTCCAACTATTACTTCTAGTCCAACTGAACCACACACGTTCATGGTAAGTTCATATTATATCTATACTCATGTATATAAACATGTATTATCTGATTTCTGTTTTATGTGTATCAGCTGGAGGCTTTATAATGCAATAAATCTTCAATCTTGAATATTCCATTATGTTGTGGGACAGAAAAAACAGTCTTGTCAGCTATTTTTTCACCTGTCCATCTATCAACGCAAGTTAAACTTTCACATCAATGTATCCTAGTGTAGCCTATTGTGACACGAAGTATGGGAGGGGTGATATTTCACTACTTTCAGCGACCACCCTTAAGATATCAACTACGGTAAACCCCCTGAGAATGAAACCATCATTTATATGTTAATTACAAATATATATCTTATATTACACAACAGCGCTACTTTCTGTGGACATTTCTGTGACAGATATGATTAATAATTTTCAACATTGAACATAATTGAAAAAACTTTGGAAATAAATCACTTGAAAATAAACCGCCAACAAGTACATGATGAAAGAAGGCATTTAATGCTTGGATTTCACAGCGTGACTAAAGGGAGACAAGTACAACTTTAGAAGTTGAATGTGGACATCTAATCTGTTGCAAGTTGTTTCCCTTTATTACAGTTCTCAAAATAAAAATAGAGCATACAATTTTAGTTTTACCATTTCACACTTATTTCAATCAATAGATTTGTTCATACATGTATATTTAAAGTCCCATGTATATTTAAAGTCCTAGGGGCTTTGGTTTGCTATATTTGGCATAAGGAGTCTAGTCATAAAGTGTCTGCCTCTCCCCCAAGAGGTTGTAGGTTCAAGCCCAACCAGGAACGTTCTCGTTTGCTTTCATAATGGACTTAGTACTTATTCCAACCGAGGAAACAGGCTCAAGAGTGAAAACATCCGCTTACAGCTGTCATCATTAAATGCATTGGTAAAAACTAACTTTGGAACAGTAGTCTCCCTTACCTCCATGACTGTTGAGTGAAGCTCTTCACTGAAGGAGATTTTCTTGGCTAGCCATTTCTGACAAAGGTCACATATAAGCGCGAGAAGATTGCCCATCCCGTCCCCGGAGTGAGCGGACGTCGGCACCAGAGATATATACTCCTTTGGATTCTTGTTCTCGTAGAATAATGCTGCGTTCAGGCCCTATACAAGTGCAAGTAGTTAAAATAACATTTCTTCACATTTTGGAATGAATTTTATGTTTCAGGTTTTTTTAATCTCAGGTTGTTTGGACAATGATGTATAACCTTAAAATGAGGAATTCTGGCATTGTTTTTCATACAGAATTTCTTAAATTCTAGAAACCTTTATCTATTTTTACAATTGTCTGTGCATTATGACTGCAATAACACACACAATTAATACCATTATCCATAGTGAAACAAAAGAAATTTTTCATATTCTACAAATGCAGTGCATAATGAACAATTGCAATATCAGTCTGCAAACACCAAATTCTAAAGTCATTTGGCCTGTGGAATAAACAAAGTTCCTATTCCCAAGAAGTTATCAAAGCAAACACCATTTTGTACCACACATCAATTGATGAGGCTTAAATTTGATTACGACCTCCCTCGATAATTACCGTCATTGCTTAACAAAAGATATATAAATTGAATCCAAGTTTACAGGCATATGTTTGTCCATGGTTATCATGTAACTTGTAAAACACTGCACTGGTTTTACAGTTATAAATATTGATATAAAGGTGGTTCAGCATCTTGTCAATTACACAGTGCAAGCCCATCAGGTTTCCATAAATCATTTGCTTAGAAATGTTGAAATTATTTTCTTTCGCTCAAATGTAATACCTGTTCGGCAAGCTGTGTAACTACAAACTGTGATCGTTCATCGAACTCCTGCTTGGCCATCTGTTGTTGTTTCTTGATCACGTTCACGACATCACTGTTCGGGTTTGGCTTCCACTGGTACAATCGATCGATCTGGAAAAGGCGAGGAAATATGGCTGATTTTGTTGACATGTCTCCTTTTTCCACTTAAGAGAAAAAAGATTAGTTTGTATGCCATAAAAAGTGGCCATTCTGCAACTCAATTAACTACAAGTCATTGTGCTTTTCCTAACATTGCCAGGGCATAACAGTTATAGAAGTAATTTATAGAAGTAAGTTGTCGAACTTAACATAACAGTTGTTATCAATAATAAATGAAAAAATCATGCGTCGATGCAATGGAACCAGGTTTTCAATTATTTGCACAATCAGAAGATAATAAAATTATATGCTAGAGCTTAGTCAGCTAAACTCCCAACAATGTCATAACCTTCCACTTGATACAGTTCTGTGAAAGGTTGTTGAATTAAATATCAAAGTGTTTTTATAAATATGGCACTCATATTACGTATATTTTATTGGCTTTGTTTAGGCAACTGCCAACCTACTGACGGTGAAACATTGTGCCATGTTATTTTTTAATTCCAAAACGCATGGCCAAGTTACAGCCCCAAATAAATATTGACTTGATCCTTAAGTGTGACCTTGACCTTTCAGCTATAGACATGGTTCTTGCATGCAACACATTGTCTTGTCAATTTTTTTGCCAAGTTATTTTCAATTCCCAACCTGCATGGTCAAGTTACAACCTGACATGAATTGTTATTGCTGTCATGCCTGCATGGTCAAGTTACAACCTGACATGAATTGTTATTGCTGTCATGCCTGCATGGTCAAGTTACAACCTGACATAAATTGTTATTGCTGTCATGCCTGCATGGTCAAGTTACAACCTGACATGAATTGTTATTGCTGTCATGCCTGCATGGTCAAGTTACAACCTGACATGAATTGTTATTGCTGTCATGCCTGCATGGTCAAGTTACAACCTGAAATGAATTGTTATTGCTGTCATGCCTGCATGGTCAAGTTACAACCTGACATGAATTGTTATTGCCGTCATGCCTGCATGTTCACCCAAAAACAAACTGCTATCTACTAACATAGATTTAAAGGGTTCAGCCAAACACATGAAAACAAAATATTTAACTTTTTACTCAGCCATATGTAGTTCTTTAATCTATTTACCTTATTGAGAGCAACAATGAATGGAGTTTTCCTTTTCTTGAGCAGGTTTATGGACTCTATGGTCTGAGGTTCTATGCCGTGCATGATGTCGATGACAAGGATGGCAATATCGCAGAGGGAGGAGCCTCGTGAACGCAGGTTGCTGTGGGATGGTAAAACTATCCAGTTAATGATATTGATGACTATAATAAGTATATAGTATAAGTATATAGTATAAGTATATAGCATAAGTATATAGTATAAGTATATAGTATAAGTATATAGTATAAGTATATAGTATAAGTATATAGTATAAGTATATATAATTTAACACAGAAACATTGAGGCAAAATGACACTGTTTTACAATGTTTTAATAATGAAAGAAAAACAATTAAAATGATGCTGGCTGCCATTCAGCCATTTAATTGATCAATAAAGGGTTTCTATTTTGTCAATAAATAATAGCGTATAGTTGTATGGTCAAATAGGTTACTTTAAACCCCTCTGACAAACAGTCTTCGTCAGGTGATCGGGTGGAGAGGGGCTCTATTCCCATGGTATGAGGGCTGGTAATACCATAGATTACATACCTGAAGGATTCGTGGCCGGGCGTATCAATAATGAGTAGTCCAGGTAACTTTAATTCCTTCTTCTGAAACTGTTAAAAGAGTAATTATATATAAAATCAAACTGGATAAAAACAAAATGAAGATTTTCTCAGTGTTCTCAATAAGAACTGGCTGCCGGCTATTGCCGGTTCAAATGGCAATGGGCTAGTTCAAATTTGGAAAAATAAGTCAATTTTAAGTAGTCTTAGTAGTAGCTGGTCAGTTACTTTACTTTTACGGACAGTTCAACTGAAACTCAATCAAACATGAAAAGGTGTGTTTGTCAGGCAAGAAAATAAAGGACAATTTAATCAAGAAAACTTAAAATAGAGTGAAATGATTAAAAAATGTATGATTAAAGATAAAACTAGAGCTGTCATATGAGTGACTAATACTTCTACAAGCTGTCTGGACATCAGATGCAAAATGTAAACTGCTTCTTTGAAAAGGGGCCATAACATTGTCAAAACATTGTTGGATTGCAACAAACATCAATCTTTACCTGTAACTTATAGCATTCAACACTTGTACCAAACTTTTGGTGTGCAAATTCTTAGTAAAAAGGGGACATAACTTTAAAAAAAAATTGTTAGTTGAAACCGAAGTCAACCTTGTACTATATTTTATGGTGTTTAACATGTGTACCAAATATTATTTAAATCTGTCAACACTTTTTCATGAATTATTTGCTGACACCGATTTTTGACAAAATCTTAGATTAAAAGGGGACATAACTCTGTCAAAAATTACTGGATTGTAAACAAAGTTGAATTTGACCTGTATTAAATAACATTGAACAAGTCAACAAAAAATGATTTAAATCTGTTGACCCTTTTTTAAGTGATCATCTGGACAAAACCAACCAACCATCATATTCCTCATATATACTCTCTGAACTTGATTTTGTGGAGGTATAATGAAACTTTGACAATAACTTCTTGGTAACAAGGTTCTTTCTTTTTTCATGTGGTATCATTGGCTTATACACTATAAATTGTTTGCTTTAAATGATCTTACCTCTTTACACATGGAAGTTTTATCAAGAATGGCCTGTTTGGGAACATTTGTAGCACCAATCTGCTGTGTTATACCACCCGCCTCTCCATCCTGGACATTCGTACGACGCAACTGAAACATAGCCGGGGATTACGAATCAAGTGATGGCCAGTTCACACAATGTAATTATCATAATAAAAATTCCTTTCTTTTATCTGACATTCTTACAATTGATAATTGTCAATCTTGAAAATTAGCCAGGGGTTTGCTCATGTATGAGCGATTCATGCCCTTAGCAGTGCAGAAGGGCTTAATCCCCTTTTGAAATTGTTTCCCAAGTCAACAAGAGCCATCACAGGAGTAATTTGGGCCTAAATGATAGCATATTTGAAACGGGGTGCATTTTGAAGGCATGCTATTAAGTAATTGACAAACTGCGGTAGTATGTAGCAGTCATGTTATTTTTGATGTGTGGCATGATATCCGTGACAAATGTAGTGCTTTTCATCTGTTGACTTGTTCTGAGCAAGTATGGAAAGTTTGAACTTATCATCTGGAATGGTTTTTAAGTTATCTACAAACCCACCACAAATGCTTTAATTAATAAAATTACAATGGGCCATTCAAGTGATAATTTTTAAGCATTTGTTAAATAATTTGTCACAAAAGAGCCAATTTTTACTGCAAGGAAGTTTAGAGAGTGTGATTATGGCATCTAAAACTGCTGGAAGTTATTAACAAAAGCATAAAACATGTTAACAGACAGACAGGCGTACGGACGGACGCACAGACAGGGTGATCAGTAATTTCTATTGGGCACCCTCAAATTTTTGTGGGTTCTAATTATATTCATAACTTACAGGGCTCTCACTAGGCTGAAAATTTTGGGAGAAGTGACTTCTCCCTTCAGTCAATTTAGGGAGAAGTGGGGAGACTTTAGGGAGAAGTGATACTTTTCATAACACCTGATACAAAAACTATGCCGTACCACACACCTCAGTTTATATTCACATTCAAATTGATTGCTATATAACTATATAAAATGTTCATAAAATAATGTATCATTTTTGGCTCAGCAAAAGTGTATTTGTCAATGTCACATAGTTTATCTTCAAATAGCATCTAAAATGAACCAAAAAAATACATCTAAGGATTTGAAATAAGGATTTGAAATAATCATAATGACCTCATCAATGAACTGTCAATAAAGTAGGGGGACGAATCTTGTTTTGGTACGTTTGGGATAGGGTACGAATGTCACATTCAGCTGTGCTGTTATTTACTTGTCTCTGGCTATTTTTTTTTTAAATATGCTGACATTTAAGAACCAAATGACATTTAAATCAGTGTCCTTGATGAAAAAGTTACCAATACATAATGGGAAGTTGAAAAATTAACTCGGAAAATTGTTCTGACAAAATGGCGATCTCGCCGATTTTTTTGACATCGTAACTGTAACAGGAGAAAATGACTGTAAGTAAACTCTACATAAAGCAAAAAAATAATATTTTTTTGTGTTTACAAATCATTTTTCATCATGAACATTTCACTAAAACCAATCAAATATTTGGTGATACGTCATGTTAATGATTTTCTTAGCGCCTACTTGCCGATGGCCCAAGATGGCTATGACCGTCTGCTTCAAAAGCAACAATGTTTAAATGTCTTGCTTTGTTTGTTCAATACATATATTAATTACTTTTTAACTTAAATTAATGCTTGACACGATTTTTCATAATTATGTCTCCAATTCTATCTCATTTTAACGAACTTATATCATTTGATCGGGGTCTTCTGAATGTACATTCTGATTGGTTAACTTTCAATAGCTTCGCCTACTGGCGATGTTTTGGTAATTGGATGACACGGCCCAATTATCGGATTAGGAGATTACCAATTTGTATGAATGGCTTATTGCGATGTTTTGACTAATGGGACATTGGCCAAATACTCGCTGATTGACAGATTTACAATGTGCTAAAATTTTCGGCGAAGTCAATGTCGCTTTGATGATACAAATGGGCGAAGTCTGGGAATTTTAGGCGACCACTTCGCCCAAGTCGCCCCCTTGCGAGAGCCCTGACTTATTGTATATCCTACTACTGTTTTTAAAACAAAATGTCCGATAAAAAAAATCTTAACAAGTAAACAACAGGCTAAAGTTTAAAGCTCTCCATCCTCATCATGACTTTAGAACCTTTGTGCATTTTCTTGAAATATTGTGCAGTCATATGATATTGCCACTAGTAAAATAGACAATGGATAGCACTTGGCATGAAAAAAGAAGCTTGACTTCATTAGGGCTTAAAATTCATGATTTTTTGAGAATTGATCTCCTCATAAATTTAATATCTAGCTAATCTTTGCCAATGAATAAATTAAGGTGTGAAGAATTTCATCCCTAGTGAAAAGGTTGAACAAAAAAAATCAAAAAAAGGTACCCGCAGAACTTTTTCTAAGCATACCTTATCAAGGATCTTGGTTTTTCCCGTGTCAACGTGACCCAACACACAAACTACTGGTGCTCGCAGATTCTCATCATTTCTAGCAGCCTCACATTTCTCATGTTGTCTCTGAAAGTGAAACTCACACATATTTTGACTGTCAACCAGAGGTTGGTCGCAAGTTGAAGGATAAGCCTTGGAGATTAAATGAATACTGTTCTTTTTCTATTCAGATTGCTAATAAAACTAAATGATATTTTCGTTACTAAGCAAAGGTAGTGTCACCCAGTTTTGTTGAACGTAGGTTTCATTTAGTTCAATCACTGTCAGAAATGTTACCTCTTTTCTTGATTTTTACGTTCTATAGCAGCTTCAAGGCTACTGCAAAACCCTGGTGTTTTCTTAACAAGCCAATAAGGGCACTATATCTTAACAAAAGCCTTATGTTTCATACCTTAATTTTCATCTTGGCCCTTTCCTCCCCCATGAGTGCCTCCTCTTCGCTATCAAAGTCATCATCAGACGCATCATCATCGTCATCTTCATCCTCATCGTCACTCTCGCCCTCACTAGAATCCTCCTCCTCCTCAACAGCAGCAGCAGGGACTGATTTTGGTTTTGGTTTGTCTTGAACTTTCACCTCCACCTTGGCTATAATGAAGAGCATCATATTATTTATAAATTTCTGTTTCACAATCATCACTTTCTCACACAAGCATTACTTTCTTAAGCAAGTATTACTTTCTCACCTTAGCATTTTTTTCACCTGCAAGCATTTTATTTTTTTCAAGCACGCATTACTTTTCCATACTAGCATTACTTTTTCAAGAAAGCCATTACTTTCCCATACTAGCATTACTTTTTCAAGCAAGCATTACTTTTCCTTACTAGCATTACTTTTTCAAGAAAGCCATTACTTTCCCATACTAGCATTACTTTTTCAAGCAAGCATAACTTTCTCAAACAAGCATAACTTTTTCAAGCAAGCATTACTTTCCCATACTAGCATTACTTTTTCAAGCAAGCATAACTTTCTCAAACAAGCATTACTTTTTCAAGCAAGCATTACTTTCCCATATTAGCATTATTTTTTCAAGCAGGCATTACTTTCCCATACTAGCATTACTTTTTCAAGCAAGTTTTACTTTCTCACGCAAGCATTTTTTACAAGCAAGCATTACTTTCCAATCAGAATATAGTTATAGAAACTTATTAAAAACAGACTGATAGAATTTTTTACTTCTTTTGATCAATTTGCATTAGTCAAAAAATATTGCCGCCAGAGTTAGAGATTTCTATGTGCATGAGTATTGAGCCAGAGTTAAAGAGATTTTCAGAAATGTGATTCTTGTCTTACCAGGTTTCATGTAAAATTGTAACACAAAATCTAGAATTTTAACAGCAAAAACCATTTCAAACAAACCTTATGGTTAAGTTATGGCCAATATAAATCATTCTCATCAAGAAACAAGAGCTGTCACAGTATGTGACGAATGCCCCCGAATGTGACATTGACCTATGAACAAGGTCAGTACATGAAAAGTTAATCTTGCCTTTACATATCGAATACATATGGCAAGTTATTTTAAATTGCCTCTGAACATAAAAAATACCACCCATATTTGACAACCTACACTCTTATGACCTTATATTCAGCATTCCATTGTGAATAAACACTTAGTGTATCTTTCACCTTAGAGCTAGGGACATGGGTCTTGCGCGCGACACGTCGTCTTGGTATGCCGAACACATATGGCAAGTTGTTTTAAAATCTGTCCACACAAGGGAAAGTTACAGCCCGGACACAACAACCTATACTCTATGTCCTTATATGCAGCATTACATTGTGAATAAACACTAAGTGTGACCTTGTCCTTAGAGGTAGGAACACGGGTCTTGCACACGACACGTCGTCTTGGTATGTCGAACACATGTGGCAAGTTATTTTAAAATCTGTCCATACAAGAGAAAGTTACAGCCCAGACATAACAACCTATACTCTATGTCCTTATATGCAGCAGTCAATTGTGTTTAAACACCTAATTGTGACCTTGACCTTAGAGGTACGGACACGGGTCTTGCACGCGACACGTCGTCTTGGTATGCGTAACACATGTGGCAAGTTGTTTTAAAATATGTCCATACAAGGGAAAGTTACAGCCCGGACACGACAACCTATACTCTATGTCCTTATATGCAGCACTCCATTGTGAATAAACACTAAGTGTGACCTTGACCTTAGAGGTAGGGACACGGGTCTTGCACGCGACACGTCGTCTTGGTATGTGGAACACATGTGGCAAGTTGTTTTAAAATCTGTTTATACAAGGGAAAGTTACAGCCCAGACACGACAACCTATACTCTATGTCCTTATATGCAGCACTCCATTGTGAATAAACGCTAAGTGTGACCTTGACCTTAGAGGCAGGGACACGGGTCTTGTACACGACACGTCGTCTTGGTATGTGGAACACATGTGGCAAGTTGTTTTAAAATCTGTCCATACAAGGGAAAGTTACAGCCCGGACACGACAACCTATACTCTATGTCCTTATATGCAGCATTCCATTGTGAATAAACACTAGGTGCGACCTTGACCTTAGAGGTAGGAACACGGGTCTTGCACGCGACACGTCGTCTTGGTATGTTTAATACATGTGGCAAGTTATTTTAAAATCTGTCCATACAAGGGAAAGTTACAGCCCGGACATGAGTTATTGAGCCGGACACACGGACGGACGGAAGGACGGTGCGATTTTAATATTCCCACCTTCAGGGGCATAAAATCAAAACCGTAAATGACTGGGTATTAGACACACTTTTTTCCCTTAGAATTTGATGTAAAAAAATGCCTGCGTATAATACCCAGTATCAATTTTTTGAACTTTTTTTCTGAGGTCGATTTCAAGCTGAGAGTTTGTTTAGTATCATGTAGAAAGGGATGTTACTCGCGTCATATTGATCCGAGTATATACGGGTTAAAACGGCAGTTGAAGATCGGGATACGGTATATCGTAAGACGTTAATAATTTTAACAAAAATATTTTTCGATTAAAGTTATTCAATATTATTTTGAATAATAAATTGAACTGAACAATAATTAAACATGCATATAAAAAGCAAAGTTTCGCACTGTCAAAATATTTTGTGTCAGTTGTATGATAATGTGTGAAAAACTCGCATTGCCTTTTGTTCTGTTTAACATACCAATACTACAAATTGATGCGATAATGGTTTTGTTTTTTTCACACATTTATGCGAACTTTATTCTTTTCTGTAGGTGTTGACATTTTGAGAACAAACCCGTACAATATAAGGTTTATACATAACTTAACTTTTCATTCTCGACAGGTTATCGTTTACGATATACTGTCAAAAAGAAATCTTACATATTTTCATAAAAGGCACTTTTCAGTGCTATCCAGAAACAAATGGTCACAATCAGTTCTTTTAAGTGCCATTCCTAACATAAAACAAATTAAAATGAAACACATTTCGCATTATCATTGTATGGTTTTAAAGATAACCATCGCCATTTTCACGAAAAAATATATTTTTCGTCACTGTCAACAAACATGGTGACCGAAATTGACAGATGTTTTTGACATATTTTCTATGCATCCTTTAACCCAAAACATAGATTAAACATTTTTTTCTCAGATTTTTCACGGATTTTTTTGTCTGCGTCTAATACCCCCTATCGTCTCATACCCAGTCATTTACGGTAATGCTTTAAAATACCTTGACTTTTCACTCTCAAAAAGTGGATGAGAAAACAATAGGTCAAATGTCCAAAACTTCATTTAAGTAAACAACATTGCTAACATCATCATGTTAAAATTTAAAAAAAATCTGAGTGATTCACCCAATATCAAGCAACTATATTATATCACACACAAGCAAAGTAAAGCATACATCCCCCACTCCTCACCTGGTTCTGGCGTAGAATCCTTCTCCTCTTCTTCCTCCTCATCCGAGCTTGCAGCCCAGTCATCCTTCACATCTGCTGCCTCCTCCAGTACTTCAGGTGGGGCCTCTGGCGTCTCCATTGTTGGTGAGGGAGGTTGCGGGGCCTCCTCTGACACTGGGGTCTGGGCTGGAGTGTCTTCAGGGGATGGAGTTGTCTGCTCTTGGCTACTCTCTGAAAGAAAAAAATAAAGTACTGCATTGACATAATAGAGCAAAGATCAAAACTTTAAGAATAAGTTTACATTGGTAGTACGGAGGTTGCAAATATTAAAGCTATAAGTATGAGTATACATTCTGGACATACAGAGGTAGCAGAGATTAAAGTTTTGAGTAGGAGTATACCTTCTGGTTTAGGCTGAGTCTTCTTCTTTTTCTTTGTGTCATATACAGGCCTTTTCTTCTTCATGTCATCCTTCTGAGGAATTTCGAGGCCTGAAAATCACACATGTAATTATATCAAAGTACTAAAATATCATATCCTTGTTTCTGTGAAATTCTCGAATTCTTTCATATGTTAACAGGATTACCACTAATTTTTAACGTGAAATTCTACACAAAAGTGATTTAATATTAACAAATTAACAGTTAAGCTCGGCAGTTAAGGAAGCTTTATGACAGTAGATGTATATATCAATATTGTTTACATTGATGAACATCTGGAACAGAATTGAGGACCATTTTTTATAAATCATTTTTTTAGCAAAATTAAAATCATGTGCTGTCTAATATTATTCACTCCTCGCAAAAGCCTCACACAAAGTCAGCATAGATGTCATGTTCCCGCATGCAGTCCTGTTATCATTATACTCCCAACTAATGCTAAGTTCACTACAACCAAGCATGTGCCTACCCTGAGCCTCCCTCATGGCCAACATCTGCTGTAGCCGGGCCCGATCCTGCTTCTCCTTGTCTGACAGCAGTTTGCCTTCTGCCTTCAGCCGCTCCTTGCGAGCCTTCTCCTTCTCTTTCTTCTTCTGCTTCTTCTCTTCATCTAACCGTTTCTATAGAAAAAGAAAACAATAACCATGTTCAAAATGAGAATCAATTTATTACAAACTTTTTTCACAAGGAATTTATTCAGACTAGGAAACACACACTGAATTTGACTAAGGAATTTTTTATTGCATTGCATATGGCCCCTTCCTCACATTAAAACCTATTCCACGAGTGCTACCCTGCACCCCCCACTCCCTTCAACACTTATTGCCTCTTTCCACACCTGAACCTCATCCCCAGCAATGTGTCAGCCTTTCTCTCTCATTTATTACTGTCTTCCTCCTCCTCCACCTTCCTCTCTCATCCTCCAACTCCAGCCTCCAGCCACCCCAACTCATATTCTGTCATACCTATACCAGGTGTACGGTCCCCTCCTCTTTTTGATATTGTGTCAGCTCCACTTACCCCTTCACTAGCCCCTCCCCACCTGTTTTCACAAACCCCAGCCGCCCACACCCTTTTTTTTCATAATTTTATTTTATGTTTTCTCATTTAATACTCTCTTCATCAGCCCTCCTTTCCCACCCTCCAACCCAACAAACCCAACCCATACACTGTCATGCCTTCTCCTCTGTCAGATGTATTGCCTCCTCTCCAACCCTCCAACCCCAGCAAACCCAACCAATACCTTCTCTGCTGCAAGGTGTATTGCCTCCTCTCCAACCCTCCAACCCCAGCAAACCCAACCCATACACTGTCATACCTTCTCTGCTGCGAGGCGTATTGCCTCCTCTTGCACCCTCTAACCCCAGCAAACCCAACCAATACACTGTCATACCTTCTCTTCTGCCAGGCGTATTGCCTCCTCTTCCACCCTCCAACCCCAGCAAACACAACTCATACACTGTCATACCTTCTACTCTGCCAGGCGTATTGCCTCCTCTTCCACCCTCCAACCCCAGCAAACCCAACCCATACACTGTCATACCTTCTACTCTGCTAGAAATAAGGCCTCCTCTTCCAACCTTCAACCCCAGCAAACCCAACCCATACACTGTCATACCATCTCCTCTGCTAGAAATAAGGCCTCCTCTTCCAACCTTCAACCCCAGCAAACCCAACCCATACACTGTCATACCATCTCCTCTGCTAACTAGAAATGTGTCCATAGGACACGGATGCCCCCACTTCGATTTTTTGTCACAGAAAATAAGCCATAATGATTATTCAGGATAATCTGCACATATAGGATAAGTTGAGTTGAGTTGGGTTTTACGGCATCGCAAGACTGTATAGGTTATATGGCGCCATTCAGGCAGGAAAAAACTTGTTGGATCCACATTGGACACATACTTTTCAAGAATTAGATTGGAAACATATATTTTTGAAGTATTTTTGGCAAAAAAGGGCCGTAACTCCTAAATGACTAAAGCGATTTCCATGACTATCGAACTTGATCAAGATATTATGGTCACAAACATGTGTTTAAAGTTTGGTGAGGATTGGACAAACAGTTTTCAAGAATTAGATTGGAAACATATATTTTTGAAGTATTTTTGGCAAAAAAGGGCCGTAACTCCTAAATGACTAAAGCGATTTCCATGACTATCGAACTTGATCAAGATATTATGGTCACAAACATGTGTTTAAAGTTTGGTGAGGATTGGACAAACAGTTTTCAAGAATTAGATTGGAAACATATATTTTTGAAGTATTTTTGGCAAAAAAGGGCCGTAACTCCTAAATGACTAAAGCGATTTCCATGACTATCGAACTTGATCAAGATATTATGGTCACAAACATGTGTTTAAAGTTTGGTGAGGATTGGACAAACGGTTTTCAAGAATTAGATCGGAAACAATCTTCGGGACGTACGTACGTACGTACAGACAGACAGACAGACAGACGTACGTACGGACAAGGGCAACCCTATATGCCGCCACTTTGTGGGGGCATAAAAATAAGGCCTCCTCTTCCAACCTTCAACCCCAGCAAACCCAACCCATACACTGTCATACCATCTCCTCTGCCAGGCGTTTTGCCTCCTCTTCCACCCTCTAACCCCAGCAAACCTAACCAATACCTTCTCTGCTGCAAGGTGTATTGCCTCCCCTCCAACCCTCCAACCCCAGTAAACCCAACCCCTACACTGTCATACCTTCTCTGCTGCGAGGCGTATTGCCTCCTCTTGCACCCTCTAACCCCAGCAAACCCAACCAATACACTGTCATACCTTCTCCTCTGCCAGGCGTATTGCCTCCTCTTCCACCCTCCAACCCCAGCAAACACAACTCATACACTGCCATACCTTCTCAGCTGAGAGGCGTATTGCCTCCTTTTCCCCCCCTCCAACCCAACAAACCCAACCCATACTCTGTCATACCATCTCCTCTGCCAGGCTTAAGGCCTCCTCTCCCACCCTTAAAACCCAGCAAACCTAACCCATACACTGTCATACCTTCTACTCTGCCAGGCATATTGCCTCCTCTTCCACCTTCCAAGCCCAGCAAACCCAACCCATACACTGTCATACCTTCTCCTCTGCCAGGTGTATTCCAGGCTTTGCCTCCTCTTCCACCCTCCAACCCCAGCAAACACAACCCATACACTGTCATACCTTCTCCTCTGCCAGGCGTATTGCCTCCTCTTCCACCCTTCAACCCCAGCAAACCCAACCCATACACTGTCATACCTTCTCCTCTGCCAGGCCTATTGCTTCCTCTTCCACCCTCCAACCCCAGCAAACACAACCCATACACTGTCATACCTTCTCCTCTGCCTCTGCCAAGCGTATTGCTTCCTCTTCCACCCTCCAACCCCAGCAAACACAACCCATACACTGTCATACCTTCTCCTCTGCCAGGTATATTGCCTCCTTTTCCAACCTCCATCCCCAGCAAACCCAACCCATACACTGTCATATCTTCTACTCTGCTGCGAGGCCTATTGCCTCCTCTTCCACCCTCCAACCCCAGCAAACACAACCCATACACTGTCATACCTTCTCTGCCAGGCGTATGGCCTCTGTTTCCACCCTCCAATCCCAGCAAACCTAACCCATACACTGTCATACCTTCTACTCTGCCAGGCGTATTGCCTCCTCTTCCAACCTCCAACCCCAGCAAACACAACCCATACACTGTCATACCTTCTCCTCTGCCAGGTGTATGGCCTCCTCTTCCAACACACAGCCCCAGCAAACCCAACCAATACACTGTCATACCTTCTCCTCTGCCAGGCGTATTGCTTCCTCTTCCACCCTCCAACCCCAGCAAACACAACCCATACACTGTCATACCTTCTCCTCTGCCAGGTGTATGGCCTCCTCTTCCAACACACAACCCCAGCAAACACAACCCATACACTGCCATACCTTCTCTGCCAGGCGTATGGCCCCCGTTTCCACCCTCCAACCCCAGCAAACCTAACCCATACACTGTCATACCTTCTCCTCTGCTAGGTGTATGGCCTCCTCTCCCACCCTCTGCAAACTCAACTCATACACTGTCATACCTTCTCCTCTGCCAGGCGTATTGCTTCCTCTTCCACCCTATGACCTCTGCAAACACAACCCATACACTGTCATACCATCTCCTCTGCTAGGCGTATGGCCTCCACCCCCACCCTCTGACCCCAGCAAACCCAACCCGTACACTGTTATACCTTCTCCTCTTCAAGGCGTATGACCTCCTGTCTAACCCTCAACCCCAGCAAACCCAAGCCATAAACTGTCATACCTTCTCCTCTGCCAGGCGTATGGCCTCCTCCTCTCGTCTTATTCTCTCCTCTTCTTCACGCTGGTGTCGTTCTTCTTCCTCCTTTTGAAGTCGCAGGACCTCCCTCATAGCCTCTATCTGAAATCATCAGATAGTTATGACAGCGATACAGGTTCAGAAAAGTTGATGCATGAGATGTAGAGCGTCGATTGACCAATGAGTTTTGAGATTGCTGATCTAGGTAAGTCTTAAAATGTAATAGCCTATTTAACATTAATTGAAAGCAGGGCTTCTAAAAACTGAAATTTGCCACTCTGGACCAATTTTAACTTTGCAGGACCTATTTCAGTTACAGGAAATGGCTAAAAAATCAGTCCGAAAATTGTTCATTTGCTTTCCAATTTCAGTCAAAAACGGCGAAGTCAGTAAAAAAAATTAGAAATTGTATTACACAAACAGTGTTAATCATACTGCCAGACTCGGACTGATAAAGGTTTCAAACTTTTAGAAGCCCTTATTAAAAGGTTTATAGTTCAGGTCTGATTCCTATTTTCAGTGTGTTCATGCGATATGAAAGCTTGGGAGCAGTCCTGCAAATTAATGAACATATAGCCAATGGAGAAGTTCATGTATAATATTAAACGGAAAGATTAACCCTTACCCTAGCATTGCTCTTCTTGGGCTTCTCCTCCTTCTCTTTCACACCCTTCTTCTTTTTCTTCTTCTTCCCACTCTCTTCCTCTGCTTCCTCCACCTCACCTGAGCAATAGCAATAGTTTTATACAAATTTGTTTTAACTGACCGTAACTGTACAATGTGAGTGAACATGAGAAAAATTCTGGTTGGACTTCAAAACACAACCTATACCAATACAATATTTCATCCTTATCAGACATCGATAACGGCCTTGTTTTTCCCTGTCTTTCCTCTGTGCCTACACAGGTTCCAGTGCCTCCTCTTTGTTTTTCCTACCTTCTTTTTCCTGTCCTCCCCGTGCCGCCCCAGGTTCCAGTGCCTCTTCTTTGTTTTCCCTACCTTGTTTTTTCTGTCCTCCCCCTGTGCCGCCCCAGGTTCAGGTGTCTCCTCTTTGTTTTCCCTACCTTCTTTTTCATGTCCTGTCCTCATGTGCCTACCCAGGTTCCGGTGTTTCCTTTGTTATCCCTACTTTTTTTCCCCGTCCTCCCTGTGCCTACCCAGGTTCTGCTGTTTCCTCTTTGTTATCCCTACCTTCTTTTCCCTGTCCTCCCTCTTTGCCTACCCAGGTTCCAGTGTTTCCTTTTTGTTATCCCTACCTTTCTTTCCCCGCCCTCCCCAGGTTCCAGTGTTTCCTCTTTGTGATCCCTACCTTCTTTTCCCCGCATCCTCCATCTTTGCCTACTCAGGTTCCAGTGTTTCCTCTTTGTGATCCCTACCTTCTTTTCCCCATCCTCCCCCTGTGCCACCCGAGGTTGCAGTGTTACCCCTATGTTATCCCTACCTTCTTTTTCCCCGTCCTCCCCCTGTGCCTCCCTAGGTTCCAGTGTTTCCTCTTTGTGATCCCTACCTTCTTTTTCCCCATCCTCCCCCTGTGCCTCCCCAGGTTCCACTGTTACCCCTATGTTATCCCTACCTTATTTTCCCCATCCTCCCCCTGTGCCTTCCCATGTTCCAGTGTTACCAGTGTTACCCCTATGTGATCCCTACCTTCTTTTTCCCCGTCCTCCCCCTGTGCCTCCCCAGGTTCCAGTGTGACCCCTGTTTTCCCTACCTTATTTTCCCCATCCTCCCCCTGTGCCTCCCCATGTTCCAGTGTTACCCCTATGTGATCCCTACCCTCTTTTTCCCCATCCTCCCCCTGTGCCTCCCCAGGTTCCAGTGTTTCCTCTTTGTGATCCCTACCTTCTTTTCCCCATCCTCCCCCTGTGCCTCCCCAGGTTCAAGTGTTACCCCTATGTTATCCCTACCTTCTTTTTCCCCGTCCTCCCTCTGTGCCTCCCCAGGTTCCGGTGTTTCCTCCTTGTCTCCCTTGACGCCTTCCTTTTCTTTCTTTGCTGCCTGCTTCTTTTTCTGCTCCTAATCATAGATATCAAACATTTTTTTGGCAATTAAATCATAATCGTTCAACAAATTACTAAAGAGATTATTGGTTTGTATTAGTTTTTACATACAAATCCTGTTAAATATTAGGTAGCATGGCGTCTTTGAGAAAATATTCAAATTGATTTTCACTCTTTTCACTAAGGAAAGAAAGAGAGACTACTCTCCAACTTACCAGTTTCTTCAATCTCTCCCTTTCCTTTTTCTCTTTCTTCTTCTGTGCCGCTGACTTCACCGTCCCGCCATCTTCCTCCTCTCCTTCCCCAACCTCTGCCTCACCACCATCATCTTTAGTCTTCTTCTCCTTTTTCTTTTTCTTCTTATCATCTTCATCATCATCGTCTAGGTCATCTATCGTTACCACCTTTGGTTCCACCTTTTCCACTTCGGTAACCTTAACTTCCGTCTCTTCACCGTCTTTTGCTTCATCAGCCTCCATTTCTTCTTCTTTTGCTTTCTTCTTTTGCTTTTTAGATTTCTTAGTTTCTTTTGGTTTTTCTAATTCAGCAAGAAGAGCATCTACGTCTTCTTCTTCAGCAGTTTTCTTTTTGTCTTTACCTTTAGCCTTCTTGTCTTTCTTTTTCTGTTGTTTTGTTAGTTCTTGCTTTATTTCTTCTTCTTGCTCGCTGTGTTCGCTCTGAAATGTAAAAAGTCAACCCTCAAATATAAGTTAGATATTCACTTAAAACAAACCAACTGTGTAAGTACTTGAACAATAATTTAGTATGCATTGGGTCTTTTTATTGCCTTCCTTGAGGTTTGTTACAGGAGTGAAATCCCTTCTGACTTACAGAAACATCTTGCAAAATTAAGGAGATCTTCTTGAAAATTATTATGCATTGCAGTGTTGCCTCAGTAAAAGCGGTTTGAGCTGCATCCCTTGTTTTTTCTACTAATTCAATAGAATTTTCACACTAGATTTTTAGGAGCGAGTGTTAGAAAATTATTTGAAAACTGTGCTGAATCATTTTATATGCAGTAAACCTAATTGTAGTTAATGCGAATTATCAATGTCCGTCGGTCTTAATATACAGGAGTTTGGTGTCCATATAATGAAACAAAATTTCTATATTTAACAATGGTTACCTTGACCTTTGACGGAACATACCCAAAAGCAATATCAAGCGACCTGTCCACATGTTCTTACTATCCAACAAGTTCAGTGTTAATAATATGAACGGAACTGAAGTTCTTCCATGGAACCCCTAGTTTGATGACTGCCCGCCCGACCGACTGACTGCCCGACCAACAACACGAACCATTCTAATAACCCAGTTTTCATTGAAAACCTTGTTAATTGAAGCTCAAGTTCTAGAACATTCTATACATGTATGCTTTTTCATTGACACATGTGAAGCATGTTTTATTTAAAAATCTTGAGCATTTTTTGAGTCATGGCTAAAGTCAAGATTTTTGTACACTGATAAGGATTTGACAACACCTAGCCTTTATTTTTTAAACCGGCGAGAAATTCCAAATTAATATTATTTTTATATCCACTGGTTCAATAGATATTTGTCTTTCATATTAGTTAAAACGTTTTACAGCCAACAAGATCCAAAATTGCAAGATGTGGCTCATTTGTAAAATAACTTTTCTTCTACATCACATTTATCCTATAAAATCTCTTTTCTCCTATTAAAATCACTTTTCTTCTATTTTTTTCCTTTTAAAATTTCAATCTATCATGCTAAGTTTTTTTCTATTTAAAGAAATAAATTCCAAAGATTGGCTATAATCATATTCAACAGCAAGTGCATTTATGAAATTATGACACCATCATATTCTTAATCAGTCATTTCATATAAAACTATTCAACTATTGACACCTACTTCAGACTTGGCATCATCTTCGTCGTCCATCATAAGCATATCAAATGTGGCCTTAGGTTTACTCCGCCCCGCTGATGTTTCCATGGCAACAGCTTCTTCCTCCTCATCACTATCTACCTGCTTCTTTTTCTTTTTCTGTAAGAACACATGATACCTTAAATTACCATATGCACCATATGTCGACATTCAGGGCTTCTAAAACTTTGGAACCTCAATCGGTCCGGACCTGGCGGCAGTCGGTCTGGACACAGCGACCCCCCCCCCACCGCGATGTCACAATTCCTAAGAGGGTTCTAGAGCCGCATAGCGGATTCAGATAGTCATTGATACAAGCTTAATTCAAATGAGATTCCCATCGAGTTCTGCGGCGTTTTTAATAAGAACGACTGCGATCGTATAAATAACTATGGCTGTCGGGAAGCGGTCAGACGACAAAAAGTGAAACAGTATTAGAATTTATTTGCTTATTGCATCTACAGTGGGTCAACATTCAACTGATACTCTGGGATAATAATAATAATGTATATCTAGATTTATAATGGGGGCTTCAAGCTATACGTGTGATATCGACAACGATTTTTTCATTACTGCGAATTAAAATGACGTAAGCTTCCAGACTATGTTGTTAATCAAGCGTGTCGCTGTTTATATCCTACATGTATATATGACTAGGTTCGGATTAACAATGACATATGCAATTTAAAAGAACAATTTAGATTAAACAGTTTGGTAATCAACAAACGGATATATCATGTAATAATCGACGACGACATAGCATATTCATATTGCCATGTGAAAACATGGACCGATTTTAACACTTAATCAGGATAGCTGCAAGCACACAATTAACACATAGTTTAATTGTGTCTTCTGCGACCTACCAATACACGTGATTGGACCGATTGCAAGCGTCTGCTAATTAACAGATAGGCTATAGAGTGATCAGTGTAGCGGAAAAAGCAGCTGGTCGCATTAGTCACAAGGTAAATAAGACACTTTTATGACCTATTGGGGGTAGTTTTGAATGTGTGAATGACCCATGAATATTTGTGTACTACAATTTCTGCAACTTTTACTAGCCCAGTCGTTTTGGACCGAAATCATAAAAAAAATGAGAAAATTTCGGACCGATTTTTTTTAAACTTATTGAAACTGAAATAGGTCTGGCTTGGTCAAAATCGGTCCAGACCAGCAAATTGCCGGTTTTTAGAAGCCCTTTCGACATTGCACCCTTTAAACATAGGCATTTTCCTTTAAAATCTTGCAATTTTCCACTGGTAATGTTCATTCATTTTCGGTTGGAATATGAACTACCCCACCTTTAGCAAACAAGAGGGACATGATGGCACTGAATCCTTCACCTGAGATGAGAAGAGAAACACTGCCTTTAAACATTTGTTGGGTATTAGCCCAATTGACTAAGATGGCTCGGACCCCCAGCAGGGAAATGAGATTATTTGATATTGTCAGAGATATAGTCTAAGATTACCACTTAACAAAAACCTTCTTTCTAAGATCACTTCTTACCAAAAAACCTACAGATGAACTTATATTCCTACACTGGTAAAATGTTTTCCAGCATTGCTCAAACATTGAATTTTATATAGCAGGGCTGATTGAAAATATTTCATGCCAAGTACTAGTGAAAGAATCTTGACTTTTTCATCCGAAAGTCTAATTTCGAGGATTGTTGGCCTCGTCTGTAACAATTTTACTTGTACCTTTTCTTTTTTCTTCAAAGGGGCCGCAACTTCCTCTTCAGCTTCGACCTTCTGACCTTTGTTAACCTCGAGTGACATTGATGCGATCTCGTTAGCAATATCGTCTTCCCTATAAACATTGAATAAAAACTTTTATTTTAAATCAATCTAGGATCAGTGAAATAAACGTGAACGTTCAATATATCTAAGCTTTTAAGAAAATTTCCATAAATACTTTGCAGTTTGAATTGTTTAAAACAAACAATGGAAAGGATCAAGAAAAAAATAATACAAATAGTCATTTATCAAAATGAAATTCTCTGACAGTGTGATTGCTTTGATCCAAAACTTGACAGTTTCATGAAAGTTTTATCATTTAAGATGGAAAATAAGTGCATGTCAATATTCAAAATGAAATGTAAAAAAATTAAGTTTAATGTATGGCAATATTTGAAAACCAGTAGATGTTTGATTTTCAGTTCAACTTACAGATTTAAGACAGAAAATATATGGCAATATTCAAATGTATAGAAATAATGACTGTACATGTATGAGTTCAATAGGACTGTTTTCAACTAGACTTTTCTTCTTGATTTTAAAAATAAAAGCAATCAGGCTACAACAGGAATTTTAAAGGCTCTCTACCAATCATCATCCTTTTTCTTGTTCTTCTTTTTCTCTTTTTTAGCGGGTTTGCTAGCTGGTTTGTTCTCTGAAGCTTCACTTGTCTCGACCTCTGGCTCAGAGTCACTCTCACTGGAAACAGAATATAACACTTTGTGAAGGTACATGTTTGTACATGCATGTAGGTATTGTCCAAGGAAATCAGGAACCATGTCCATGAGTGTATTTGACATATGATTATATACATTTGAAGAAAAGTGCACTTAACTATGTACATGTGGACCCCAAGCACTTTTAGCAGAACTGGCCAAATAAAAATGTATAACTGAATAACAAAGGTTAGGGTTAGGGTTACCAGTGGCGGTTCCAGGTTTCTCAGTTAGGGGGGGCGTAACTTCTGAAATTGACTTCTGTTGGCCGCTAAGGCCCCCATGTGTTTTCATGGTAATTCAGGGGGTCGGAGGCCTTCGCGACGGCTTCAAACTATTGCATGTGTTTACTATGGAACGCCAGGGCTCAATGCTTCTGCGAAATGCGTTATGCAAATGCTATATATAGAACAATAGTTTCGCCCAAATATGAATTCGAGAACGTCTATTATATTACACTGTAAATTACTAGATTACATTTTTTGTTCAAAATCCGGAGTCCTCCTTGTGAAAAAACTGGTAACTGTTCTTTGCCCTCTTATTTGAAATTTTCTGTGCTTTGGACTTGGAGGATCAGCCATATTTTTTTACCATTTGGAACACCTCGGTAAAATAATTTGACCTCTCACAAAGTAAGTCTGGGCGGTGGCAGTCGATAAATAAGAAAACACGCATGTTATTAAATCATTTAGAAATTTTATATTCATTTAAATAATTATAAAAGGTTGTAGATCCAGATCTACGCTTTATTTATAAAGTTTAAAATTTAAAAGTCCTGTTTTGTAAAGTTTTAGACGCTCGGCAAATATGTTAAGGGTAGTTTGAAACTCTCCTCATGTCAAGTTTCATTTAATGCATTAATTCAAGCAATCCACATAGATTTGCATGAACTGTCGTGGAGACTTTTATTTATGTCTTATGATCTAAAGACACCTCTGACTTTTGCACTCGGTAAAATTGATATCTTACTTGGCGATTAATGAGGATGATGATGATGATGTTAGCATTGTACTACAGTAGAACAATGTTTTTGTCCAATTAAGTATTCTACGTTACGTGTCATCTGATCTGAGCAGGGTCTTAACTTATCAATATAGACGGCATGTGGTTATTTTGAGTTGTTAACAATGCAGAGTCAGATCATATGCCGTACATCCAAAGCAGCGTCTGATCTTATTCTAAATTTACTGCCATTCATTTCTAGTTTATTGTTTTAAGTCGCTTTATACTGACTTCTGCGAATATATTCAGAGAAGGTGAAATATTAACTCCTTTCCGGCTGATGATATAATTAATATGGAAACAGCTTGGATCCATATAAGATGACAAGCTACTCGGCGTCTGATATGATTCAAAGCTGTTTGACACTCCCGCCATATCAATCTTTCGAACAGATTTGTTTAGCATAAGACAGTCGCTTATAACTACTTAATAAACTTAAAAATACTTCCAAAGTCATAGAAATGTGAAGACAAATAAAAAAAAATTGTTTGCACAGAACGTAGTCTGCTGGGTGCTATTCTGTACATTGTATTTAGTCATTATGACAAACGATCCGAAAAGTGAAACAGACGAGCAAATGTTTGTTTCACTGACTTCTCAGGCTTAATACATTCAACACAATGTGGAATAAAACCAGAACATATTTTATTAAAATAACAGTTGTGTCCGATATTACCCGCATGTATTTCAGCCGGCCGATATTCACTACAAAACTACTCATGTGTCCGATTGAACGGCGTTTTACTTCCTGCGTATAGCCGTAAAAACGGAGGATAGCCAAACGCTAACACATTCTACTGAATATGTCATAATAGATAATTTAATCGATAAGAGCATTCCACAACGTCTCGGACCAATTATGTTTCGTAAGAGTCCAATGTGGCCAAATAGATGTTCGATACAACCACGGTAAATCGAGATCTATTTTTTTGTGTGGAGCAAATCATAGCCTTAAAAGCTATCTACAATGATGGAACGATAATAATAATTTATACATATACTTGGAAAATTTTAGGGGGGGGGGGGGGGGGGGGGCGCCGGGTCCGCCCCCCTCCCCTGGATCCGCCTATGGTTACATGAAAATTTAAAGACACGTTTTAGATGACTTGTGTTTTGTGGGCTTACCTTTTTTTCATTATAAATGTGTTCGCTTGTGTATTTTAGTGAATATTGATCACTAGAACTGCTTTTGTGTGTTTTTGGTCAAGACAGATCTATAAATCAGTCAAGAAGGAACCTGCTGAAGCTGGAAATGAGACATGCCAACTACACAAAATGCCCATGGGTTGATGGATTTACTTGCATACAACAGTGATATCTGTTCAGGTAATGAAATTATAAATTTTCAGACTGTAGTTAGACAGCTCCTTATAATTTCGGTAATTCAGATGTTTAATCATGTTGCAATTCTATTTTAAAAAAGGATCTGAGCCCTGTTATTAGTGTTAATATCATAGCAATATTATAGTATGAATCTATTGTATAACACACAGAAGCATCAACATTTTTACTTAAGTAATGTATAATCAGTGGCGCCTTATCAAGGCTGGTCACTACAAAAGAAAAGACTTAAGGAATTGAGTTGTTAAACTTGAACTTTCTTTTGATTGGCTTTTCCATTTTGGGGGTATAAGCACAGTGGATTTGGGATAATTGTGCGATTCAGGTTCTTGATGGAACCATGTTTTATATACTTAAACGTACATGTATCAATCAGAACTGAAGATGAATTTGATTGAGCCCAAAAATCGCTTGAATCTAAAATATGTGGAACTTTCATGAAATTCCCAATTATAACTTGGTTACTACCAATTATCACAACTGTTGGGCACAATGTAAATAGTAAAATGAACACATCAAATACTGTAAATGTTCTATTAAACATGCGGGGGGGGGGGGGGGGGGGGGGGGCGTTAAATAAGAACCATTTTCAATTCAGCAAACATTTTAAATCCGCTAAACTTGATGTTGTGTTATCACAGTATAGTGTAAAAATAATGAAATACTGACTACACTTGTCACAATTACCCATCACCTAGATGGTAGGTTGAGTTGAGAGCCTGTGAATGACGATTCAGCGAGCAGTATCCGCTGCATTGTTGCTGTATACTCACCATGGTGTGTAACTCATAAATTGGTCCACTGAACATGACCATGGTTTCAATACACAACTTTTGGATTTAGGAACGTTTGAGTTTTCCTTGCTCATGTCGCAGAATCGGGATAGAGCCCAGAAAAACACCCCTGGCAGGTCTATTAGGGCGCAAGTTTTTAATTAGGACAATTATTGTATTTCGTCATGTTTTGTTTCCAACAACTTTCATTTATAACGATATTTTAATTACCATCGAGGAGATTTGTCCATTGCACCTATGAGCAAGGTTTTTTAAGGACATTTTCAAAGAAATTAGTATTTTGAGCTTTAATTGGTCAACCTTTTACAACCTCCATTACACAGAGTTCATCATTTCAAAAATACTGATGTGCCCCGGCACATTTGGACATTGTCGTTTATGTTAATCAAATGGACTTACCTTTAAAATGACTTTACTCATATTGATTAATGAATATTTTCTTTGCGAGTATCCTTGATTTCACAGATTGTGATGCTGTACCAGTGTTTCTTATTTACTTAAGTGGGTCCGAAAATGTGTTCCATAGAATTCACAATAAAAAAACTTCAACTCTTAACAAGTCAACTAGTACAGTTATGCTTAAATGCATTCCTTATCTCTTAAAATTCTGTATCTTAAATTGCCTATGCTTTGTTTCCTTGTTTGAAATATACTTTGGTAAATTCTAGGCACTTTGTTGCTATTTTCACAATTTTTACGGCCCTGGCCCTATTCACAAAAAGGTGGAAAAACACTGTGTACCCTAATTATAACAAATGCACTCAGGCTAGGAAACTGCCATGAAGCACAGTAAATTAATGGCACACTGGTCATACTCATTATTTCTGTAGCAATCATGACACAATTCATATTTGGCATCCACAGATTAATTGTCTCTAGTTTAAAATTGCATGATTAACTGCAAAGCCACAATCTGTGCAACTAAAAGTTCACTGCTAATTCTCACATTTTATGAGTCCTAACAAGAGTGTATAAGAGAATTTACCGATAATTGCCTATTGCACAACGTAAAGATGTATTAAAGTTTATATTTCTGCCAAATTATTTCACATATTGTTCAGGTTTTAACTCACAAACCTGGTAAATGTAATTCCGTCTGTTTTAGTAACTAGCAATTCATGGTTTGTATGGCAAACTTCTTTCTAACGTATTTTTTTGTTGCAAAAGGAACTCGCTCATGATTTTGTAAAATGCACCTTCTTTTGTATGACGAAATAAAGTTTGGAAAATCATAAGGAGTGTTAAATCTAAGAGACCAAAAGCTGGAACCCTTCAGCAAATGTTAACATTTACTCAAATATTGCCTTTGAAGACAACAAATTTTATCAGAATTAATAACGGCTTTGTTGTTGATTGACATTATCATGTGATGTTAGTGACATCATGGTTAAGGTGTTGATTATCTCATTTTTCTTGAAATTACTGGTGTGGGTTCACAACCCACTAAAATAAATGTCCTTTTTTAAACTGTAATTGTATTTTTTCTGAAATTTCAATTTCATAGAGTAAATTAATGATAAAATAGTGTTTTAAGATGCCTTTAACCGGGAAAAGTAATTTTTGGTCCAAACATGAGTGAATCTCTAGGATAAATATGGTACAATATTGCAATTTTAAGGTTTCTGCAAAGTCGTCTTTAAGATGTATGATTGCTGAGAAAATTCAATGTAGATTTAGCTATTGGCAGAATTATTTAGCTGTCATCTTTTAATGGTAATTTTTTTAAAGCAATTGAAGTTTTATTAGTTAATTCATTTTTAAGGGATCAATCGCAAATACTTCAACCATCAGCTGTTCTCGATGAACATATTTGGTGTCGATCTTATTCTAGGAGTTGATTACGAGTCGATGCGGTAGTCTGCTCTGGAGTATTGAAAGAGATGGATTTTTTTATCAACAGTCATTTTGAGTTTGTAGTTTTTTAGCGTTTTTTTTAGGAGGAGGAGGGTAACACAAGATTGCACAGAAGAAATATGGGAACAAATTAATTTCATCACTCTTTGATAAGTTTTGCACAGAATGAAAAGCAACGATTAAATAACATTATGAACACAGTTTGCTGAATTTTCGCCGATACTCAAAACCATGTACTTTGTTATTTTACATTGACAGAAAATTATTCTTAACAACAAATTGGTTTGGTATGATTTGTATCAACCCCTAGACCATGTAGTCATTAAATGATGTCAGGTATAAGTTATTTGGGTTAAATAGCAGATCATGGTCAAAGTTGGTACGAAATCAGAAATCCTGAATAATCAAACCTCTGCAAGCATGGCAGAGTTGTCGGGAAACGCCACTGCTGGAAGCATATCGTGCCGAAGGCAAGCCCACAACAAAATACTGTTTAAGAGATTTAGGACTTGGGACTCAATCAAATTGCAATGCTTATGCATTTCTAGCTCTGATTCCAGTGTCATGTGTAAATTAAATGTGATTTTAGGTCTTTTTTAAAATAGATTAAAGTTCTTAATTGCTGGTCTAGCCTTAAGAGTCATCAACATCCATAGTAATTCCATCACTCAAGTTGAGCATTCTCGCGTTTGAAAACCACTGCGGGTATGATTACTGAAAAAATCCGCAGTTACTTCATTCAAACTTTTTTTATCAAGTTGCTAATTTGTTTCAACTAGATTATAGAAAAAGCTTTCCCGCCCTCTCTACCTCATTTGTTTTGATGTTGTGAGGCGGCATGCGTTAATTGTGTATTTGTTGTTGTGTCATTGGTCTGAATATATGTTGCATAAAAGTTTCTTTCATACATCTGCAATCATTATATTTAGATTGTTGCCAATACGAAAGATACTCAGCTAACACAACAGTTCTAACACAGAGTCTTTTTCCGAGATGTTGATTGTTTTGTAAAAAAAAAAGAAAAAAAGTTTTAAGTTATCAACACTTACAAAACACGTAACACTTAAACAATACTTACACGTCTTTACTCTTTCCTTTATTTTTTGGTTTGGTCATTTTGTCAACAATTTTCTATTTTTAAACCTTACAAGTATGTTTCACAACTCTAACGTAATAGTTGTCCGGCATATGGGATTTTTTTGATGTGAAAGCATGTAACAATCACTTCCGGGTTGTCGGGTCACCATTATTCGTCGTTATCAAATTTATTATTGTCGTCATCAAGCAACCACTGACATCATCATCATCATCACCATCATCATCATCATCATCCATCATCATCACCATCACCATAATCATCATCATCATCATCATCATCATCATCATCATCATCATCATCATCATCATCATCATCATCATCATCATCATCATTGTTAATGAACATTGCACACGCCTTACCCATTTGTCAATACCTAACCATAAACTGTAGGGTTCTCTTAGGCCCTAAGTTAGGTAGTCCTTGAGCGCATTACCCTAGATTGGAGTCAATATGGCAAATAACCCTCTATCAGCAAACTGTTGTTGTTGTTGAGTTTATAAAGGTCTGCCTGCGCTCTTTAATGGCTGCATTATGGCTTGCTCTTTAAATCGCCAAGTTTGACTGAAACATAATTTTGAAGCCAAAGAGGGAGTGTTAACCCCAGTGGTTGATAGGACATTCGCCCAAAGTGTAATTTTGTACCCAAACTACTGCATGACCTACGATAAATGATATCTAGAGTGGTCCCACAGCTCTGACTGTTTAGATATGGTTTCTGGCATTTCTGTAGTCATCATATGTAATAGGCTTTCTAGATGCAGATATGTAGCCTCTCTCTTTTTATCAGGGGTCATTACTATATATTTTTTCAAATTTTGAATATCTTATATATATTAATTAAGGCATGGATCACAAAAACAGAACCTGAATCCGAAGGATTATAAAAACAACATGAACATGACACAATTTGTTGGTTTATGAGGCCACAATTAAATGATTTGGCTGCATATTTGGAGCTTCAGTTTTAATCAACACTTGTGCTAGTATCAGTAAATTAACTAGAGATTGCTTTTTTGAAAAAGCGCTCGTCTCCCCCATTGTGTGGTCATATGTGAGAAATAATCGATGATGGACATGAAATTTGTACTTTTGGACTGGAGACCAACTAACATGGGGGCCATCTACTGGTCATGACAAACCTGCATACAAAGTATGAAGTTCCTGGGTCCAAGTATAAAGTTCCTGGGTCCAAGCTTTCATTAGTTATTGAGCGGAAAGAAGTGTGACATACGGACTGGTGACCAACAAATAAGACCAACTAGCAAACCGAGTATGAAGTTCCTGGGCCAAATTGTTGTTAAGTAAATCAGCAGAAACCGTTATTTTATCTCAAGGTCACCTTGACCTTTGACCTACTGATCCCAAAATCAATAGAGGCCATCTACTAGTCATGACCAATAAGCATACTATGTATGAAGTTGCTGGGTGCAAGCGTTCTTTAGTTATTGAGCGGAAACCGTTTCTTCACCTCAAGGTCACGGTGACCTTGACCTTTGACCTACTGATCTCAAAATTAATAGGGGTCATCTACTAGTCATGAAAAACTAGCATACCAAGTATGAAAATCCTGGACAGAAAGGATCTTTAGTTATTGAGCAGAAACCGTTTCTTCACCTGAATGACACGGCGACCTTGACCTTGACCTACTGATCTCAAAATCAATAGGGTACATCTACTAGTCATGACCAACTAGCATACCAAGTATGAAGTTCCTGGGTGCAAGCGTTCTTTAGTTATTGAGCGGAAACCGTGTCTTCACCTCAACGTCACAGTGACCTTTGACCTACTGATCTCAAAATCAATAGGAGTCATCTGCTAGTCATGACCAACTAGCATAGCAAGTATGAAGTTCCTGGGTACAAGCCTTCTTTAGTTATTGAGCAGAAACCATTTTTAAGCTTAAGGTCACCGCCAACATATCATTTTTACCTAAAGGTGACCGCGACTTTGACCTTTTGATCTCAAAATCTTTAGGGATCATCTACTAGTCATGAACAAGTATGAAAATCCTGGACCAAAAGAATATTTAGTTATTGAGCAGAAACCGTTTCTTCACCTCAAGGTCACGGCGACCTTTACCTTTGACCTACTGATCTCAAAATCAAAAGGAGTCATCTAATAGGCATGACCAACAAGCATACCAAGTATGAAGTTCCTGGGTGCAAGCATTCTTAAGTAATCGAGCAGAAACCGTTTCTTCACCTCAAGGTCACGGTGACCTTGACCTTTGACCTACTGATCTCAAACTAATGACCAACTAGCATACCAAGTATGAAGTTCCTGGGTCTAAGCGTTCTATAGTTATTGAGCGGAAACGAGATGTGACATACGGACTGCATGACAGACTGACTGATGGACAGGGCAAAAACAATATCACGGCCTCTAAACGCCAGCTCCACCACTTTACGGTGGTGCAAAGAAAAAGAGCTGTCGACACTTCCGTGGTGGAGCTATGCCCTATATTTACATAAACAAACGTGAGTATGATTTATATTTTATTTGATAATTTCATTTAGCGGACATATTTCGAAAATCGGAGAATGTGGTACCGTGTAAGAACACTTCTACTGTAGGCTGGTTACTATTTCGTTTCAATATTGTGCAAACTGTGGTGTCAGGAGCTTTTCTCCCGAATCGAACTGGTGCAAATTTTGAGATCTGACTGCATAGCAAGTACATTTCGATGCTTACACACCCCGTAAGAACATTCTCACGCATGCAAACATAACTGTTATGTATAGTACTTATGCCGGAACACAGCAAAACTGATAAGCACTTCTTAAAAAGGAAAAATGCACATATTTATAATAGTGGTGGCGCTGTTGCCCTAGTGGTGGCGCTATCGAGTATGTTTTGCGCTTGAAGAAATATAAAATGTAAACGCTTTTGGAATGAATACGAAAGTTGCTATGTTTATTATTCATTGAACATTATGCTGGTTATGCATACTACTTGCGGAAACAAAACTCTACGCGAACTACTCTACGCGAACTACCTTAACCTTACTGAAAACTATTTTGAAAATAAATGGCTAGGTGCTGTTAATTTTACCATATAACTATAAGTATCTATCATGTGGGTCCGGTTATGAGAGAGGTATTCTTGCATACCGGACGTGTGTTCCCGGTCATTTGACCAGTGCTGGAAAAACGCATCTTACACCACCATGTAAGATGAGTTATGCGCCACAACGCGCTACTTCTTATTTCTTTTATTGTATGGTTTGTGAAAAGTACATTATTTCATTTCAATAAAGCGCAATCAATTATAAGTATGCAATTAATTTAAATAGATAATAAACAATCGTAATAACGCGATTTAAATAGTTACTATTTGACATCAATAGTAATTTAAAATTACTGCGCTTTATGACGTCAGTAAACAACGTTTCACGCGCTTTTTGGTAAAATGTACAAAAGTGCGTTTTTTACCTCAATTCTTCCACAAATTGATAATTTTAGATATGCAAGAAAAAATATCAATCATTTTTTTCCGGTACGGAAAGAAAAATCGGTCCTTCGGTCACGCTACGTGGCCGGTAACTCGGTAAACCTCTTTACCGGCTTACGCGCGTGCACTCGGGTCGGATTTTCTATCCGTACCGGACACACATGATAGATACTTATATTTATATGGTAAAATTAACAGCACCTAGCCGTTTGTTTTCGAAATAGTTTTCAGTAAGGTTAGGGTAGTTCGCGTAGAAGTTTGTTTCCGCAAGTAGTATGCATAACCAGCATAATGTTCAATGAATGATAAACATAGCAACTGTTATATTCATTCCAAAAGCGTTAACTTTTTATATTACTTCGAGTGCAAAACATACTCGATAGCGCCACCACTAGGGCAACAGCGCCACCATTTTTATAAATATGTGCATTTTTCCTTTTTAAGAAGTGCTTATCAGTTTTTTTGTGTTCCGGCATAAGTACTATACATAACAGTTATGATGCGTGAGAATGTTCTTACGAGGTGTGTAAGCACCGAAATGTACTTGCTATACAATCAGATCACAAAATATGCACAAGTCCGATTCGGGAGGAAAGCTCCTGACACCACAGTTTGCACAATATTGAAACGAAATAGTAACCAGCCTACAGTAGAAGTGTTCTTACACGGTACCACATTCTCCGATTTTCGAAATATGTCAGTAAAATGAAATTATCAAATAAAATATAAATCATACTCACGTTTGTTCATGTAAACATAGGGCACAGCTCCACCACGGAAGTGTCGACAGCTCTTTTTCTTTGCACCACCGTAAAGTGGTGGAGCTGGCGTTTACAGGCCGTGAATATGTCTCCCCATGAATGGGGGAGACATAATTATTTTAAGTACATCACTCAATGTGATTAGTAACCCTGATTGTCGACCTGATAGGAAATGGCAGTGAAATATTTAGATATCTCACCTTAAATTTACAATGCTGTGGATAGAGTTATGGTTCTTTTACACTACACTTCCTCTCATTGTGCTATACCATTTGTTTGGAGTTTTATTAAGTTCCATCCATCTAGAGGTTTTCAAATTATGCCCAGGACAAAAAAGCAACAAAGAAAAATAACTCTGTAATTGGCTAAAATAGAGTTATGGTTCTTGTACACTGCACTTCTTCTTATTGTGCATTACCATTGTATGACGTTTAAGTAGATTACATCTGGTAGTTTTCAAGTCGTCCTCAAGACAAGAAAATGTAACAAAGGAAGCCAACTCTGTTATTAGCTAAAATAGAGTCATCTTTTCACTGCACTTCCTCTCAATATGTTATATCATTGTATGCAGTTTAATTTAATTCCTACCAGTAGTTTTCAAATTATGCCCGGGACAAGAAAAATCGCAACAGACCGACCAACAACAGGATGACTACAATATACTCCCGATGAACAAAGTATAAACATTGACAAATAACAACTACTTATTAAATCAACCAGAGTATTGCTTGCAGCCATGGATGCTCCCCAAACTTCCATTTTCTATGAAAGGCAGATATCGTAATACAATGACCTGGTAGAAGGTGAATGATTGTAGCATTATTTATTATGCACAAGCTGTAAAAAATTATAACATGCAATGAAATTGGCAGGATTAAGAATTGAAATTGAAAGTAAATTTTAAGTATTGAAACAATGAAAGTAGCAATTAAAATTCACAAATATCAGTAGAACAGGAATGTTGCATGATAGCATGAATATGGATCTTCGAACATGTTATAATGTCATTGCCATATATCTATATATCATGTTTCATCTAAATCCCTTTCGAACATTCCAAAATATGGCCGGAACAAGCACCGTTTATGGAAAAATATCAGGTTAAGGGGAGATAACTTATAAATATGCAGGGTATTATTCTTGGGTACAGCACTTCCTCTATTAACATTTCATTCAATCCCTTTAGAAGTTTCCAAGATATATATGAAGGGCAGGAATATGGTTCGTGTGCACTGTGTTTTCTCTCTATTTTCATTTAATGTTGTATTTCAATCCTTTAGTATTATCAAAGATAAAGCCAGGACAAGATCAAATTTCTAAAAAAAATATCAGGTTACGGTGAGATAACTTAAGAAATATCTTTAGCAGGATAACGGTTCTTGTGCACTGCACCACCCCTCATCACCATATTTCTATATTTCTAGTTCCATTTTATCCCTTCAAAACTTTCCAAGATATGGCACGGGCAAGCACCAAGGAAGAAAAGATAGTTAAGGGGATACAACTTATGATAAATAATTAAATATGCATGATAGGATTATGTTTCTTGTGCACTGTACATCTATCTAAATACCAAGTTTTTAATCCCATCAGTAGTATTAAAGTTATTCTCCAGAGAAGAGTGTAACAGAGTGACGAAAGGACAGACAGGCGGACAAAGTGGCGACTCTGCTCCTCCCATCATACTGCCTTTAAATCAATTGAAAATCTTTTTTTTTAGTCACGAGTCTAAAACTCAGACTCAAGATGTAAGCATGGACACTGAACATAAGAAACAAGGAACAAGTTTTAAACAACCCACTTTATTTCAATTCATTTAACCTCACAGCATGAAACAATATTGCAATGGAAATCAGACAGACTAGACTTCAACCTTCACTTTCCCCTTGGGCATCAAACTCGTTCTTTCCATTTTCCATGCCACTGCTTATATCAGATATTACATAATACAAACATGAGCAATCGAGTATATCAAGATAAAAGCTTATACTTTCCTGTAAGATGGTATTGGATAGGACAGGACACCCTCGGCCAATTGTATAAAACTTTGATAAGTTGTCCACAGGTTAAATAGGTTTTAATAGTAATTTTTCGATATATATAGACCATTCTATAAACATTTTTGCCAACTTTGACCAAACCAAAAAATTTAACCAGTTTTATACAAATGACTGCCTTTGTTCTGTGAAAATGATAAGATAAACACCGTGTAAATATGGGATAAGTACTTAATTCATTTATATACGCATGAGAACAACAATGGCAACAAACAGTTTACATATCTTACAAGTTACAACACCAACCAGTTGAATAGTGCATGTTTAATTAATTGTGCTTGATAAAAATTTCATATTCATAATTACATATTTACTATAATTATTATTATAAACTTTTATTTTTATATAGAAACAGAACTGTTGCAAAGAGGAAGGTGTCAATTAATAATGAACACACCACGAGCCTCGCTCTGGTTGCTTGTCAGGTGTAGTCACCCATTGAATTATACAACCATGAACCATTTCTTATTATAAAAACCCTTTATTGGTTGAATGACAACCTGCGTCAAGTTAAGTTCTTAAACTATTGAAAAACAGACTTGGAATGTAGGCTAACAACAGTTTTCTAAAGCTATAAATATCAAAAGAAATTCAAATCAAAGTTATTTTCAGTACTGAAAAAAATCATTTACTAGTAAGTACTGACGACAGCAAGGTTTTCCGTATAAAATAACAATGGAAAATAACCTTTAACATGTTTTCCCAGAAACAATTTGTATATATCTAATTGAAATATTGTTTTGTAAATACCTATAAATTTAAATTAAAAATCACATATATATATATATATATATATATATATATATATATATATATATATATATATATATATATATATACATCCATTTTTTAGGGGTTTGAACAGGTGATTACTGTCAATCCTAAAAAACAGGGTCTGTTTTAGAATGAAGGCCCGAATCAAAGTAAAGGGGCTTAAAAACCTTTTGAAATTGGTTCTAGAGTCATTTATAATCGTTTCAAGGTACTTCCTACAATTTTATATGCAAATGTCCGAGCAAAAAACAACAGTACAATAGTCTGAAGATAAAAGCTTTAGGATAAATCCTTAACTTTAGAACCCCTGTTTTTTTATATTTTCATTTCAAAAGAAAACTGAAATTCATAAAAAAAATCACAGACAAACACACTTTCAATAATATCATTTATCAACATTAAAAGAGTTAGGAGTAAGACAATGCCAGTATTAAACAAATTAGTGAATATTTAACAAGAAAGTTTGTTCTGTTTCTGTGTTTCTTGAACACTTGTGTGACTCTCCATTCCCCAGTTGCCTCCTAGAAGAGGTAGTATCTGCGTACCACGTGACCGCGCACTCGGTTCCACTCAAACTTGAAACGGGCGTACTCCACTGCTCCTCTTATGAAAATCATGAATCCTGAAACAACATGAGAATACATATATACATTCCAGTAAATATCAGACTAAACAGTGATCTGCATCATTTGCAAGCCATTCAGATTTTTCGGAGAAGAAAGTCCAGGTGTTGATATAGCCTTTGTGTTGTTTGCTGGAATCGCCATTGTCCAAAAACTTTAATCTTGGCCATAACTTATAACCATTTCAGATGTTCAAATGAAACTTGGTGCACATGTTGCCAGGGACAATACAAATGTTAATAATTGTTGAAAACTGCCCAGATGAGTACAGGCCCAAATTTCTTGAAACTTCTTTACCTTAATAGGTTTAAGTAGCTTTATTCACTAAGTCAAAATACTCAAATTGGATTTTGGTAAATGAATATGGTTTATTGTGATTATCATAATGATAATTCCTATCTAAAATATAAAACTCTTAAAGAAGTAAATATTACGAAAATTATTCAACGTAAAAAATAGCGAGCTTAGCTTAATCCTGTTATAAGGGACTTAAGAAGTTTTGAGATATTGGGCAGTCGTGATTGTAAGTTAAACACTAGAATTTTGCAAGAGGATGTTGATGCTTGCCTTTTTATCCCAGTGCTGTCTTTGTGAGACTTAAACTTCCACATTTCGGTGAAAAACTTCCAATATTTATTGTTAAAAAGTTCATACTTCCAGTTTGAACTTTTAAATGGAGGCCCTGTTTAGGAAATTATTCTTAAATTAAGTTTTGGTTTTTAAAATCAGATGGGCATACAGAGATTTTGTCAACAATCAATATCCCAATCTAGTTAAAGCATTATCATGATTTTTTTCAATATATATCCCTAAATCAAGAAAATACAAATCCTACCACAGAATATGAGGAGCCACCAGATCCAGGAGTCCTGGTCCGCGTAACCATCCGCCCACTGATTGTGCTACAAAAATAGTACATGTGTTATAATCACGAAGTTTAAAGAACACACTTATGTGTATTAAGAACAATTTACATTCAAAGTTCAATATGAGGAAATTGAACTACTCAAACAAATCATTCAATTTGATCACAGGTCACTTAGACCAAAAAAATGTATTGATAGCACTGTGTTATAATCTTGTTAAAATGACCCAATTTAAAGCCAGATTCACATTCATTCAAAGTATGTTTGGATTGTGAAACATGTAAGTAATATATTTGAATACAAGTTGCTATTAAGCTTTGCCTTTTTAGTAGTTCTTCATTGGTTAAATTAGACTAACAAGTGATGCAAATATGTTCTGTAAATATAACTTGCCTTCCTGAACAATTTACTTGGTATAGCCTGTTTCAGACTCGTGTTAACTTAATTGTTACATAAAGTGCTGGTTCCAATGCTGAGAAATACCTAGAGCCACTTACCTTAATGATGGCGACCCATTTGACAATGCCGAGCCCTAACCCAGACAGAGCCCCACAGCGCCCGGCAACCGTCTGGACGAGACACAGCGAAAACAGGAACCCAATCCAGTTGAACAGAAATGACACTGAAATTGAAATATAAGAACAGTTTTGTATTACTTTTACATTGGATAGGTTATGTTGATACGTCATCAGCCAATACATTCACAGATTTGAAAGTTGACCACAGTCTGTTTCTAACCGGATCGGCTTGCCTGTAAAATAATCCACTATAGTAGAGCTGCAATGTTTAATGTGTTGCAGTGGGATATCATTTATTATCATAAAAGGAAGGCATACAGTTTGTCCAGCTATTGAACTGAATATACATGATATATGTGAGAATTATTAATTGACATTTATCACACCAAAAGTCTAACACAAAAGACTACCTAGCATACATTAGAAGAGAACTTTTCAATGTGGACACAATCGGTTTTCCTCAATTGACCCAAGAACAAATAAGGCAAACAAGAGTGCTGTGAAACCACTGCCAATGCTCATCTGTGATTTTTTCCGGTGAAAAAGCGGCATAACTCAACAATCATTATAGCCAGAGTTATGGGCCTTGCTGTACATGTGCATATTTTTTCTGTTTATATGTGAACCAAGTTTCATTTGAATACTTTAAATGTTTTTGAATTGTGTCCAATGTTCAAGCTCAACGCCAAATGTATAACAATACCTGGACTCCTTCAACAAATGGTTGATTTCAAGACAAAAAGAAAAGAATAGCAACAGCTATTTCACATTTTGGACTTCACTTTCATGAAATAAGCAGAATAAAACCATTATTTGTGTTTTATTCTTTTTCAAATTGAATCATAGCATGTTGCAGGAGATTGTCTCACACAATAAATGCTGTAATCAAAGAAGCAATTTCTTTGATTCATGTTTCTTCAGAGATAATTTCTCACTATTTCTCAAAACATCAAACAATAGAGTTTCTCCAATATTTACATTACATTTCATACTAGGCTTAACACAAAGCAAAATATATCAGTAATATTCAAGATGTGATTTTTCAGCATATGTGGCATATAGCAAAACAATCATTTATAAATCTTTCCTATCAGTACAATCACATTAACAATATACTATCAAAGAAAGATGTGCATGTATACAATAATAAGATGTAGCAACATGTTTCCTAGAACAGTTTAACTTACTTGAAACATAATACTTCATGTAAATATCGAACAATAACTGCCTAGAAAAGTTAACTTTAGATAAGTAAGCAAAGAAGACTGTTGAAGGAAATGTTACATTTATATGTTCTTAAAGATGCGCTCTAATTCCCAAATAAGATTTTAATACAATTAATATAATTGTTTTTATATACCAAAAAGGATGAATAAATGTCGAAAACAATGTTTTTTATAAAGGGTACCGAGTTTAATTTGAAAGAAAGGTGCAGAAAACCTGGTATTTCTACCATGTGAGATGATGGAAGATCGCAAAGTTAACCTTTTAGCACCCACTAATCAATTATTATTTTTGCGTTTTTCAGCTGTTAAATACAAGGTTACAATCGTGTTATCAGTTTTCCATGAATGCATTATTTAGGAAGTAGTTTAAGGTTTGTCACTCAAAATTTATGTTTGTTTTACATGTGTATGTATTGATTTTGAATGAGAGTGTCACTTAAACATCAAATGTTCATATTAGGTCTTAAACCATCATAATTTTTGTTTTTACCAGTACTTACAGATAAATGTACAGAGGAACATCCCGTCAGTGCCGATGGCTACGTCTGACATAGCGTTCCTCTCCACATCGTGTCTCTCGCTCTCTGCCTCACGTTTGGCCTCGGCAGCTTTGCACAACTCCGCCTCTTCATAGCTTGGCAGAGTTGTTGCCTCTTGGTAGGAGGGCAGTTTGAACGGCTCCTCTGCAATTATGGATATATCAGATTTCTAAATGCAACCAGGTATGCTATATAAAGCAGCACTTATACGCTCTCACTATTGAGCTAGCTATTAAAGTGATGCAGTTGTGTCCCTCTTCAGAGTAGGGGTCAAACCAGACCAGATGCACATACCAATTAGTGCAGTCAGTCACCAGTGTGTATTAACGAGCTGAAAATATTACAAGAGCTGAAATGAGCATCATAGCACATGGAAATAATTGTTCTTTTTCCAAAGTTTGATGAATAATTTGTAGAAATTACGGTATGAATACTGAGAGTTTCAAGTGAGAGTTTCAAATAATTGACCTAATAACCTAGTTTTTGACCCCCTAAAGCTCTTTTGGCCGCACTTGACCCATTATCATAGTTGACCTAATTTGATTCAGACATACAAACTCACTGATTTTAAGGTGATTCTTTCATTTGACTAAGTGACCTTATTCTGACCACTTAATGAGTATTAACAAACAGATTATGGACAAGAGAAGACGGATGTATGAGGGCATCCATACTGAACAAGACAGTCAATATGAAAACAGCTGAAATTAAAGTACAATTCTACACTTTTAAAATAAAGATAATAACTAGGTCAGTATCAATACAATAACTTCTTACATATGATAATGCACAGAAGATAATTAAAATATCCTATTATATATACCGTCCTACTTTTGAAAAGGATACAAGTGACAGTGAAAGGTTGACATTGGTTATCTCAATTGTCTTCAACATGTTTTCTGTATTCAATCATGTTTAACAGACAACAAAATTGACTTGTCTGTTCTACAGATGCGGAAACTTCGTGTCTTGTCACCATTTAATATCCTTTAAGCCAATTGCCAATGGATTTTTTTCCTTTTAGACGGTAAAACATAATCCATTGAAACTGGAGAAGACAGTGAAAAGAAAAGTAATTAAACAAGGAAGCCCTATTATTTTTTTTTTAAATAGCCAGAGGTTTGTTTTTTTACGGTAATCTGTCAGAAGATGCTTAAGTGTTTTTTCTTAAGTGTATTTGCTCCTTTAGTTTCATTTCCATTATTACATTTCAGTATTTTCAATGTTCTTAGTTTATATATAAGTATACTTTAGATCTAACTTTCCTTTTGCAGAAATCTCAAGCAAATCAAATGATCAATAAAACTATACTTCTTCCCTTATTCCCAGGGTAAAAACTATTAGAAATAATATGTTTCAGTGATCCATTTTGATTGATGAACATAAAAAATGGTCATAGTTCTTTAGAAATTCTACCGGACACTTTTTGTTCTGGACACCATTACATCCTTGCCAAAATCCACAATTAATGAATGAGTGTTCAAAGACATGAACAAAACCACTGCTTTTCAACTTGCATTAACCTTCACATGAAATTTGGAATCACATGCTATGAATATTTCCCATCACACTCTTGAATTCCTCCATTGTTTATTTAAAAACCCAGCAAAGCACTCAAAAATATTATGCAATGGATTTTTATAGCACACAACCAATGACTGTGGGAGGTATTTACCTCTCCAGCTGTTCAATGGAAAAGCTGTTCATTTTCTGTCAGCAGTTTTGTCAGCAGTTTTGTCAGCAGTTTCAAATGAGACTTGCTTTTTCAAGGTATCTCAATAAGAAATGGCTGCCAGGCAAAATGGACAACAAATGGCATTGAGCCGGTTCAAACATATATTTCTTGATGTTGTTGTCACCAGTCTATTGTAACCACGCCCCCCCCCCAGGTCTGGGGGTATACCGGGGAAAGCGGGAACATGGGCCGTGTTTTTACCTTTCAGGTGGCCCCGCAGTGCCGGGTGAATGCGGTGGTTTTGTCTTCACGCAAAATATAGCGTGGAATGGGCCTTACCTAGGCTCCCTTTGGTGAGGGGGCAATTGGCGGGGATTTGACCACCAGTTCATCCCCGCATGGCGGGGATTTTACCATGGGATTGGCTGGACCGAAAGTCAAAGTACCCGCTATTCCCCGGACCTGGGGGGCCGTGGTTACAATTGACTGGTGCATTAAACAAATAATTTTTAGAAAACTTGTTCAATAAATTCCATATTGAATGAACAGTCCTATAATATCCGCTATTTAATAATCATTACAATACGCAATGTATGTGTTGTATCACACACACACACTTAAAAAAAATTATGCGCCAGAAGCGCACAATCACATTTAAAAAAAATGAAAAAAGATATTTGCAAGCACAATCAACATGGATTCCGCAATATTTGTGCAACCTACCATTGTTGTTCTGGTTCTGCTCATTATTCATCTCTGTGGAGGGCGGGACAACCATTGCCAAGACTACAGGCTCCGCAGGGACTCTCTCCTCTTCTCCTGACAACTGTAGGAAATGCATGGTAAAATGTCACTAAACTTTGTACAGGTAGTATGACACCAAATCTGGAGGTCATTCCAATCAACTGAGGTAAAAAGATGCTTGTCCGAGATTCAAATGAGCTAAAAATTGTAGGCTATAAGCTCATCCTGATACAGCCCCAGACAGGTGGAACACCATCAACATGCTTTTTACAGTTTGTCATCCTTATTACAATTAGCTTAATTTCAATACATTATTATGTCCAATAATGTATTAGTTGTGAGCAAACACCAACTTAGGACGAAAGGAATAATTCAGTAGACCACTTAATTGATTATTTTACCTGGTGACGGGTGTTTTGACAAGCAAAGTTGTGAAGTCGTTGATTACTCAAAAGTTCTTGTTTATGCGTACTATTATTTATCTTTGTGACACATGAATGTGCATAAACGATGCACTGATGTCCAGAGCCAGTAGAGTTATATCTACATTGCCATATAATTTAACTGCTTGTCGACATCCATACGGCATTCATCACATCTCCAGGCCAGATTTAGCTCATCTTTCCTGTCCATTTTTTCTGCTGTGCAGATACGCCCGCACAGCATTTACAATGTTGGCAAAGTTCACACATATCACAACAGACCAAATGACGCAAGCAGTATAAACTATTTTTGAACAATGTTTGCAATGTGTAAATGTGTGAAATAGTTCTATAATTAAGTTGACGAAACCACTTATAGGTGTTACAAAACATCAACATTACAACATTAATTTACTATATAAAAAAATAAGTTAATATAAATATATTACTGCCGGACACAACTGAAAGATGAAAAAAAATCGCAGGAAAACAAAAACAGAACTGAAAAATTAAATGTCAAAATGACTTTAATGATGGATTTTCAGAAATCGAAAGCACAAGTTCTTATCCAAGATCAGTCGAAATATCGTTCCAGAAATAAAGATTAAACACTGTACCACTTCATAACGAATATTTCTGTCCATCCTGCTCGGATATAGACGAATTCAAGTCTTTTTCCTGACAACTGTTTGTAATGTCAGCTGACAGATGAAAACAAAAATGGCCACTGACAACCGCTGCCCCACTATCGATAATCGATGACAATTAAAAAAGTCAGCACCCTATAGTCCATAACGACAGAAGTTTGCCACACTCGTAACAACTCGGCCATCTCCGGCAAGCATCGAGATTCTGTTTGATACTGGCCGAGGTTTCCGATTGAAGTTTGCCATAGGTTTTCTTGTTTTTGAGAATTTCTTAAAATAAAATACACATTATGTCACAGAATAAATTCATTTATAACAAATTGTACATGTACATATCAGCTATTTATTTCTTTATATAAAGAAAGACATTATGATATATTATATGTTTACCGTTTTAAATGTTCAAACCGTGCCCCCACAAGTCACCTAAACAGGCTAAACAATGACCTGCGACTAGCAATACTTTTTAAACAACGATATTTCAATAAACACAGGTTTCTTACTGCACTATAAGCTTGGAAATAATTATAAGATACACAACAGTTACTTAAATTTTCAATAACTCGGACAGCGAGTGCTGTAAAGTTGCACTAGAGTGCAAATCGTGGATGCTATTTTGTAAACCCCTGCCAAATAAATTTCGTTTCTGAGGTAGGGGCGCAAGTAAAAAGGGTATGCCCCTAAGTTTCGCCCCCTCTAACGAAGAAATCTGGACTTGGCCCTGTCACACACATACATTTGACTCATTATATTTTTAATGGTATTTATCATGGTGTTATGCACCAGTCAATTGTAACCACGGCCTCCCCAGGTCAGGGGACTAGCGGGGACTATGACTTTCGGCCAAGACAAGCCCGGGTAAAATCCGCGCCCTGCGGAGACGAACTGATGGTAAAATCCCCGCCAAATGCGCCCGCATCCCAGGGACCCTAGGTAAGGCCCATTCCCCGCTATATTTGGCGCGAAGACAAAACCACCACATTCACCCGGCACTGCGGGGCCACCTGGAAGGTAAAAACACGGCCCATTTTCCCGGCTATCCCCGGTATACCCCCGGACCTGGGGGAGCCGTGGTTACAATTGACTGGTGCATTACTTATAAGTCATATATTTTTGTGTCATTTTTTCCCAATAACACATATTAGACTTAAAAAAATGACCATTTTTAATGCTTATGTTTTATTGGTATTTTAATTTATTTTCTATCACGTTGTCATTTCTACGGCGGTTCGTGGGGAAATAGTTCTCAAAGAGGTTTTTTTATAGTTCTTTAATTACTTGTGTTTTAGTGTAAACATTTTATGAGCGTTCACCAATGGACTTTTATTAATGCAACGTATTTTTTAAAAACAACAACAGTTAATGCACGATTGTATTTTTAAATTAGACCGTGCATGAATACATGACCAAATTACACTGGTCGCCATTTACTGAATGGAAATTTGAGGGGTCGAACATGTAAGCAAAACAATTATTAGAGTATAATTAGATTTAAAAAAAAGATTTTCCTAGTTTAAGAGTTTTGTTTATGAAACATGAGTATTCAATCATCCCTCACTGCCAAGAGACCAGTCTGAATCGCTTGAAGATGAGTAATTTTCCAGGAGATGACTGAAGATCAAGCTAGGTTGTTGACATTTTTTGAGGCGTCAGTGGTGTAAAACACATATCGGTTAATTGCTTTTTGGCGTTTTTATAGAAAGACAATCCAGTTTAATGCCATGACTTGGTTTCGTTGCAGATTTTTTCCTTTAAAACATAAAATCTTAACATGAGAGAAACCCTGAGTTAGAGCAGTTCGTGACGAGGCCGACAGTACGTGTTTGCGCTGATGCATCTGGTTCAGTGCCCGTGGAAGCCAGTGCCCTACACCTGAAGCGGGAAGATACCGAAGGTCAGGCTGATGACAAATAACGTAGAAATATGCAAATAACTTACCAGCTTTGTGCCCCCTTTCCCTACTTTTTGTGTGTATTTTGCCAATTCTGTGTCACGTGATAAAAATGTTTCCCCACACTGACGCCGCTACCTATGGAACGCCCCTCAAGCAAAATTATAGCTGATGACGTAGCTGTCATTGTATCGCTTCGCTGGTAAAATTCTGGTATATTATTGCAAGGGTGTGTGTGTGTGGGGGGATGTAGTTTGATTTCATGCAAGCATTTGGTGAGAAAAATGTCTCATTGCAAACATAATGGCGGATTTCGAATGAGAAGTACCGATTAAAAATCGGCGGCGAGTTGGGGTGGGGCTGGGGGTAGGGGCAAGGGACAAAATTGGCAAGGAAACGTGTAATGTCGAGTTAAAACCATGAAGTTTGGAAAATAGGAATATGTACATGCAAGTACAACATGCTGCATATATGCCCTATTTGTCGAGAGAAAAACACGAAAAATTGTTGATAAAATCAACTCAATTATTTGGAAACATTGCCCCGTAAGCCATAATCTGTTCAATTACATTTTTATCTCAATAGTTATGGTACCCAACAAAGGTGTCGATCACAGGATATGTTTTCCCCCAAATACTAGACGGATACATTTTTCAAAATTTAAATAAGGTTCACATACCATGCAAAAGTTGGAACCTGAATCGGTACTTTTCATTCGAGATCTGCCATTTTGTTTGCCATGAAACATTTTTCTCTCTTAATGTTTGCATGAAACCAAATTACGCCCCCCCCCCCCCTCGCGTTTTTGTTTATAGTTAATTATTTCCTCTTTTCATTGCAAATATTTAATGAACATTAATCAATTAACTCTTATTAATTCATCTTAAATTTGTCCCAAATAATACAGGAGTACATGTCAAAATTACTGCTTATCATTGGATAAAAACAGTTTTTCTTAGCTTTAGTGTTTGTTTCATGATACATGAGTATTCAGTAATCTATCACTGTCAGAGACCAGTCTGATTCGCTTGACGACATTTTCCAGGTAAAGAGTGAAGACCATGCTAGGTTATTGACAAATTATTAGGCGTGGGTGGAGTAAACAAACATTAGTTTATCTGTGAACTGTGTGAATTTTCCGAGAAGTTTGTATAACGTACTACAACGAGTCGACAAACAGTTTAAAAAAATGACATCGTATTTATGTTCGAGTTATTATTTTCGTCTGTAATTTGTTTCGTATGAAAGCAAATGTTCGAATATTCAGCTTCAAAGTTTAAGAAAACGTTTAAAAATCAGGATTATCATTTTTCTAAAAAAAAACGATAAATTGTCAATTTCCGAATACATATTTATTTAAACTTATGCATTTTTTTTTAAATTTCAAATATTTTTTGGTAACATTTTCTGGTTCAAAAGTGACATGTTTAGTTTTGTTCAAGGGAAAGTTACTGCAATGGGTTTTAAAAGTAGTTCTGAAAGTTGATATTTTCACTCCTTAATTAGTAGTGAAAATATCATATTGATATTTTCATTATTGTCATTTCAATGAAAAAAATGATATTTCATTGAAAGGCATGAAAGAAAACCCTATCTTGCATATATGCAAATTATTGGCTTTAATATTCGACTTAAAAAATCTGGATAATGCAGTTTTGCATGTTAGTACACAAAGGTATAAGTATCCCAGCAATTACTTGATGTATTGCTTACTCGGACTCGAGTATGTTGGATTGTTTAGAACGTTGTATTAACTTATACAGCTTATACAACCACACAACCCACCGTGAATAAATCAAGCCCGATAACTCTGTCTTTCATATAATGCAAATTATTTTGGCCCTTTATTATTTGATTTAGAAATGATGTTTAAGGTTTTGCCACGATGTAACTACATTTTAGTTTATATATCAGCAACTACTTCATGTATTGCGATGGAACTTTATACAGGGGTTCTCAACCATCAACCGTACTTAATATGTCAAGTTATATAACTCTATATAATGCAAATTATTGCCGTTTATTATTTGGATGGCATCTTATTTGACAGTGATCCATGCATGTTCCAGCAACCGTGATTTTGCAATCCCGGCCTTAATATTGTAAATCAAGTTAAAAGCAGCGGAGTAGTGGAGCGCGCTGTCGTTTTGACAGCTCTGGATATTTTGTATCTCATATATATTGACATGAAAAGAAACTTGGAACAATGTAAGGAGGGGCGCTCGCTGGGTGCCCCCCCCCCCCCCCCCCCCCCCCGTCTAAATCCGCTGGATGACTCATTTGTACAGACGCCATGTAAAACATGGTAGATCGCCAATGCTAGCTGTGTATAATCCATTTGATTTTTCCAGAATCAATTCAAAACAATTGCGTGGTTTCCATAATCGATTTACAGTATACAAATTAACTTGGCGACAGGCGTCCTTGCATTTTAGGTATGCTGTATTTACTATTTGAACCATGCCATATGTGGGTGGCTTGTTGCAAATGTATTCAGTCATATAAATGTTTGTCAGGTAAAAAGATTTTACATAATATGCTACGATATCTTTCGAGTGAAAATTAGAATTTGAAGTTGGTACAGCGGATTTGAATTGCGTTTGAATTTAAAGCAAACATTATTGAAAATTCAACGAACAACAACTGACACATCATCATATGTACAGTTCAGCTAATGCTTTATACTAATTATCCGGAATGAACCAACGTGAATGTCATGGTTACAGGTGGTATCCGAATTAGTATTCACTTTCGTTTAAGCGTTTTCAAATATTTAAATAGAGTGTGCGTTTTTCAGTTTAGTTTATTTAAATAAGATACTAACACAGATATATATTGAATTCATACGCACACACCGGATAACACTTGGTGCGGTTTACAATGGACTCGATCAGGTAAAGATATTGTACTATATTTATGTGCTGTGTATGAACCGTGTAGTATGGAAGTTTAAAATTTGTAGTCGCGGAAGCATAAACGAACAAATTAAAGATGGACTGTTGTTTACAAGCCTACATGTGTGTGCTATTGTTAATCGGATAAAACAGGTATGTTTACATGTGTTTTGCCGCCTACGTGTGGTGCTGAGTGAGTGTTCGATGCTGGTCGTGTAAAAACACTTGTCAGAGAGATGTTATGAACATAATTGCTTTGATTAGACAGTGAAATATTGAACAGGATGTGCCATATTTTAGCCCACAACTCCATTCGCCGACATGTACATCTGTTAATATGATCATAAACAGGAATGTCCAATGCCGAACTTATATGATGCAGTATACTCTAAAAATAATATATTTATAAAGTGGCATTCTGGCGTTCTGGTAGATGATTTATGGTAGTATCTCATGGGTTAATCGTATTGCAAATATACAAGTAAGTGTCTTTATTGTTATTGAATTTCTGTAGTACTTCAAGTTCAATCGATAAAACTATTACAGTTTAACCCAATTTAACTGGTGTTGCATAAGACAATCGCGTCCTTGATCAGTCACTGCTCAACAGAACCACTGTCATATATACAGATCCAATACAACTTGTATATGGGTCGGGCAAGGTACTTGTACATAGTTGTATGATATGTATCTGGAGACCGGAAGTGTTATCGTAAATGAATGATCAATCATATTGTATCCATTTCCTTTACCAACATACACTTTCTATTGAAATGTAGATACAGGATACTGGATTGTATAATTATAAGAGTGAATGACAAGTCAGTAAATGATACAACTGCATTCATATGTACAGTACGTTGAAACACTGGAATTTGTCTCAATGTTCGGTCAGAAATGTTAAATTAGAGACATTTGATGATAACCAACTACTTACAAAAAACAACGACGACGAGCTATATCTACTTACAATGTTTTGTTCTGTTTGGCCATTATGTAACAGTGGCTTAACTAAATCATTTCAGACCGAACATTGAATCAAATCCATGTATGTGAAAACAGTGCATCGATTAAAATTAGGATTAGTACAACACTCAAGACGTAATTGCTGCTATACGAAAGATGATGATCCAAATTACCCATAGTACATTTTTAATGGCTTTCTAAGCGTTGCTGTAGGTAGTTTATATTGTTCATGTCTACAAAATAATGAACTAGCGTTTACATTTTCACAATGGGAATCGCATTTATGGCAAATCAAACGGCAGTGTAATTTGGCTCATGCGGAGGACGCCAAAAAACCGAAGTATTCATTATCATGATGCACAGGTCTGAGCTCTGCTTCAATAAGATGTCTTAGTCGTAAACCATACCCTTGGGTACCTTTGGGACACCTGTAAAATGACGGACAGAATACATATAACTTTATTGTTTATACGATATCTTTTTTTTTATTGAAATGCAGTTTACGCCATGAACGGGGTTACACCCGGAAAGTATTCTCTTTATCGAAACAGGGCCCTGGCACTGATTGAAAACAACGCTTGTAATTTATCTTTTATTTAGCATCACAAATCAGGTTTGGGCTAAACCTAACATAATACAGATGATTACTTCAAAGCAACTGAATAACAGGTCGGAAGTTTATATTCGCTTGCAGCTGTTTGATGATATCATAAAATTTGCCGATTGGGGTATGTACAGGTCCAGCGACTGTTCTTTAGCATAAGACAACGAATAATTAAAATAATCAGTCATGTGTACTAGTCTCCAATTTTGAAAAAAAAATAACTTCACTTGCTTGGATAAATATTGACAGTTTATCTCGTAGTTGTATAATGTATCCCTGCACAGACGCCCGTGAACGCAAAATCTATATTTCAAATAACTCCCTTGCCAGGGAAATGTTGATATGACAATAACGACCATAGATGAGTCTGGAACCTAGAGCTCTTATTGGGACAGGCCTTTCGCTTATAGACAATTCGTTCACGCTGCCGACTGGATTATAAGTGCAAATTGGATTAGTTTATGTTAGTTCGCGAGTTTTTAGATATTTTTTCAAGGACAGAGGCTTTTGTTCGAGCCTGGATATTGCTTGTAATATGAATGTGTTATTCTAATTTGTCTTTCCAGTTTTAAAGGGAGTTGAATTCTGCATTGTGCGGTAACACATATTTATTTGGCTTGTCGCAGATGATATAATTACAGTTTATGTTTGTTTTATGCATACGTTTATATTTGGTCTTCCAGATTGGAAATACTACAAATATTGCCTCTGATTGAACATTTAAATAAATTTAATTGAAAATTAAGATATTGTGCCTTCTTCTTTCAGGCAAATTCATCCCGATGTCAAGTTTAATGCTAAAGCCAAGAAACATTAAACTAACCAAGGATTATTTCAATTGAAAAGTGTGTTAAGAACGTCGGATGCAGCTCAATTCTTGTTTTAGTTCCTCCTCGTTTTTCAGATCAATTGTCAATAGTTATCCCACAGAAATGGTTACAAGCTGAGGACTGAAATAAAAGCCACCGCCATAACAACAAGAGGACGAAACGGTGAGTTTATGTTGTATTTCTAAATATATGTAAATGTATAATTCTAAATATATGTGCCATGATTCAGTTTGCAGGTTGTAAAGTAATTGCGTCGGGAATTAATTGTATTATAGCATGTGGTTATGTCATATCTCAGGTGAGATAAGAATTGCTGGTGAGCTATTAGTTTGTACTTTTGATAATATAATCAATGCTTACGCACATTACAACGAGGTGTTCGAACAACGTTTATATAGTTTGTATATGTGAAACATAACGTGAGGTAGGCCCCTTAATTAGCTTCGTTTTCAATACACAGACCAAAGTCGATTGCGTGTGTCTAGAATGTTAACGTTTAACATATATTATGGTACATGTTATTTACCGCTTACAGAACGGAACAGAACAGACGATTGTTTTTGTTTTTTCAAATTAATGTCATTGAAAACGAATATCATTTTCTGCTAATTTGTCCATATTATAATAATTTAAGGAAAGAATACTTTAAACCTTATTTTTGCCATTGGCCTACAAAACAAAATTTTATAACTTTGATGTCATCAGATTCAAGAAAAACGAAATATTGGTAAATTTATGTACTTTGCATTTATATTACGATCACGAAATCAACATGATGTGATAACTAAAACCATTGTTACAATTATGTTAGAAATTATGCAACATCTCTTTATTGACCATGTCTTTGCTTTTTACGACAAAGTGATTTAATTTATGTTGGCTATGAATGTTGTAAACGTTTAATGCTTAATAAATGTTATGTTATGTTATGTTGTTTTTTTTTCAAATCAAACGCATGACATACACACAATGAGATAGGTCAAACTGACCCATGATCATTGCAGTCTTGGATACATAAAATGCAATAGATCAACAACTTAATGAATGTATTATTAAGGGATATCGGTATTCGGTAGTTTGTTTTTACGTACACTTAATGGTAACTTAGTTAATAGACATATATCAGTCAACATATATTGTAGGCTTGACATTTGTATGAGTTACAAAGTATGCTGCTTTCTAATATCGAAAGCTCTTTATACATGCACTGCAAGGTTTCTAATGATGTTCAGTTCTTCGACATAAATCGATCAATGGATTTAAACATACATGGTGCAGACTGAAAGAAGCATATCAGACACACCATGCAATCCACCTATAGTCCAGACTTAAGAAGCACATCAGACAAAACATGCAATCTGTATGGATCAGACTGTACGAAGCATATCCGGCACAATATATCGCCAATAGTCCAGATTGTACAAAACATTTCAGACACATTATACATTCCGCCTATAGTCCAGATTGTACGAAGCGTATCAGACACAATATGCATTCCACCTATAATCCAGATTATACGAAGCGTATCAGACACAATATGTACTCCGCCTATGGTCCCGACTGTACGAAACATATCAGACACAATATGCAATCCGCCTATGGTCAAGACTGTACGAAGCATATCAGACACAAAATGCAATCCGCTAATGGTCCAGACCGTACGAAGCATCAAATACAATATGCAATCCGCCTATGGTCCCGAATGTGCAAAGCAGATCAGATACAATATGCAATCCGTCTATGGTCCAGACTGTAGGAAGCATATCAGACACAATATGCAATCCGTCTATGATCCAACGGTCCAGACTGAACGAAGTTTCTCAGATACAATATGCAATCCTCCAACGGTCCAGACTGTGCGAAGCATATCAAACACAATTATGCAATCCGCCAATAATCCAGATTGAACGAAGCATATCAGATACAATATGCAATCCGCCTATAGTCCAGACTATGCGAAGCATATCAGACACAATATGCAATGCGCTAATAATCCAGACTGAACGAAGCATATCAGACACAATATGCAATCCGCTAATAATCCAGACTGAACGAAGCATATCAGACAAAACATGCAACATGCAATGGACCAGACTGTAAGCAGCTTACCAGACACAATATGCAATCCGCTAATAATCCAGACTGAACGAAGCATATCAGACAAAACATGCAACATGCAATGGACCAGACTGTAAGCAGCTTACCAGACACAATATGCAATCCGCCTATGGACTAGACTGTAAGCAGCTTACCAGACACAATATGCAATCCGCCAATTAATCAGATTGTGCGAAGCATATCAGATACAATTATGCAATCCGCCAATAAACTAGACTGAACGAAGCATATCAGATATATGCAATCCGCCTATGGACCAGACTGTGAGCAGCATATCAGACACAATTTCCAATCCGCATTTGACCAGAATGTAAGCAGCTTATCAGACTTAATATGCAATCCGCCTATGGACTAGACTGTAAGCAGCTTACCAGACACAATATGCAATTCGCCTATGGTCCAGACTGTACGAAGCATATCAGACACAATATGCAATCCGCTTATAGTCCAGACTGTAAGCAGCATATCAGACACAATATTCAATCAGCCTATGGTCCAGATTGTATGAAGCATATCATTTCGTGTTGTTTTTCACTATGATTTACTTGTTAGACACAATATGCAATCCGCCTGTGGTCTTATGTTTAAGCTGCGAGCTGTTAAGTATGGCCGGGAAGAATAACCAATTAGCTGAGGAATTCCACAGGATTTACGTGAATGAGTGGGAAGAGGCAAGGGCTTCCCTGACCAGTGAGAAACACGAGGAGGAAATCATATACCTTCTGATGAGGATTGTCAGGGTACGTACTACTCCCGTTTGGTTGAACAATCATGAAAGATCACGAACAATACACTGGGTCGTTAAAGGGGCTAGACACCAGATTATACCAAAATCGGCAAACACACTATTTCCTCAAAACAAGCCTAGAATTGTCAATACGAGCCAGTATTAGGCTGATAATACATCATTTTACTTGATTAAAAGAGCATTTCGTCGCTGTTTCAGCTGGGTTTACCGTTAAAAATAACGCATAATTGTTTCCGAGTTTATTGTTTATAAATTTAGCATGTTAAAGTCACTTGGTTAGTACAGATGTATATACCGACGTTATTTTTAAATAAACTGGGATGTAAGTGGTAGAAATATCCAGTAAATTTCGAAATGGAAAAATATGCAAAAACTGTGAAAAATACATCTGTCATTAGCAATGTGATATATCAGTAAGTGCGCTGTGCACAACGATATCAATTTTATGTAAGTTTTTGACATTTTCTTTTTTTCTTGCAACTGTATCATCTGGTGTCTTGTCCTGTATCATCTGATGTCTTGTCCTGTATCATCTGGTCTCTTGTCCTTGATCATTCGAGTAGGAACTAGTAAGCCCACGCATTAGAACTGTTTGCATGGCTACTGGTATAAATATTTACCATTTAATGAAAACATGATAGAGTTTATAGCACGTGCTGTGACAATAGATGCATTAAAAAAGCACTCAATGCATACACGACACATTTCATTGCGAATGGTATTAACAGGGCTTTAGAAGAATATATGATATATAACAGATACTGCATAACAGCGTGCATATTGATCGGATAAATACGCTATTGTAGTACAATACCATGTGAGCAATAAACACATGTTTTATTAAATACAAACTACTTTGTCTTAAAGTGGAATTGTACAGATCAATATCCATGTTTGTCATTCCCTAACACATTATGTTTAAAAACGCATTGTGTGCATAAATAAGTCCACGAATAAGTATCAAAATAAGCCCAAACCACAGCATCTATAAAATGTAACACACGTACCTGGATGTTTTTAAAAGGATAGTTGCATTTAGGGGTAAGACTAACAAAAACTGTACATGGGCATATATGTAAATAAAACATGACATACATTATATATGGATTAATTTATCCTGCGTCGTCGTCTGAGACCTGGTCTTCCGCTTCACATATTGTTTCCGACCAATATATTTTGAAATACCTGTTATTATATTCTTGTCATAAGCCTCAACGGTCTAGGTCATGGTAACCTTGACTAGATATATGGGCTTTCTTGAAACACATTCGATTCGCGAAATTCTAGTTGTTTTCTTATCAGCATACATCTATCGTATATCGTTAACCAGTAATAGATGGTTTCGGTGAAGTTTCTTCTCCCTCCCATCTGAATTTCTTAAAATAAACACCGGTATGTCTCTATTTGGTTGACTTACAATATCATATACGTCTTGTCTGACAGTTTGTGTGGTCCATTGTAATCTAGTATTTTCACTAATACTTTGTCAACTTCGTTAATGATTGCAGACTTTGCCTTTTTGTCATAATATAACTTCTTTTTGTTTCTTTTCTGGTCTAATGTATTGCAGACGATTTCTTACCGAGAAACACTAAAGATTTAACGGTAAACGAAAACGGAAGGTTACTTATTAATTTTTGTAAGCTAACGGGTCTACGCATAATGAATGGCAGGGTAGGAAACGATAAAAATATTGGAAATTTTACCTGTATTAAAGGTCAGGGTCGTAGCGTTGTGGATAATGTATTGTGTAAACCGAATTTAATACCCCATTTCTCGTCATTTACAGTTAATGACCCGAATATTTTAAGCGATCATTGTGAAATATCGTTTTCTTTGTCAAAAAAGGTAGAAATAAATAATGATAATAATTTTGCTGAAAGTAATCACGAAAGTCGAACGGTAGATTTTATATACAAATGGAATGATGAAATGTTGGATACTTTTAAAAGCAATCTCATTGAAGACTCGTTTGTTTTAAAATTAGATTCGTTAACAAATAATCTACAAAATGTTAATACTACTGAAAATCTAGAAGCCAACTTGGATATATTTTATGAGGAAATGGGGAGTATCTGTAATCCGCTATTCAAAAGAAATATACTGCATGGTACTACCTCGACTAGCAAAAGTAAAAATAAAAACGAATGGTTTGATAGAGAGTGTACAGAAAAACGAAAGTATTTCTTTTCACAACTAAATAGCTACAGAAATAACGACTCGGATGAAAATAGATCACTTTTAACAAAGTCGCGAACAGAATATAAAACTCTTTTGAGGACAAAACGATACCTACATGATAAAAATGCTACAGAAAAACTGGTTCAAGCAAGATACAAAAATGCTAAACTATATTGGAATATGCTCAAAAATAGGCAAAATAATAACAATAATAAGTCATCGGGCAATATATCAATCTCGCAGTTTGAGCAATATTTTAAATCCATCAATAATCCAGATTTGGTTTTCTATCAGGAAGATGAAGAAACCGAATATTTTAACAACAGATTCTTAAATGGGGAACTACAAGTCATGTTCTCAGAACTAGACATCGATATCTCAACTAAAGAAATAAAGACAGCATGCTCCCAACTAACCAGCGGTCGCTCTGGTGGACCTGATCTTATCTTAAACGAAATTCTTAAACATGGATTTCCTCATTTATCGGGATATTTTAATGCTTTATTTAATAGTGTCCTAAAACTTGGTTATTTCCCTTCGCAATGGACAGAGGGCTATATTGTACCATTATTTAAAAAGGGGGACCCAAATCTGCCTGAAAACTATAGGGGTATAACTCTTCTAAGCACATTAGGCAAATTATTTACCCGTATAATTAATAATAGATTGAATACATGGGCAGAAAATTACTATGTTTACACCGAGTCACAAGCCGGTTTCAGAAAAAATATGGGTACGATTGACAATATATATGTCTTTAGTAATATCATTGAAAGTATTCTTAAACAAAACAACAAACTGTATGTATGTTTTGTTGACTTTACCAAAGCATTTGATTTATTATTAAGGGGTAATATATTTTACAAACTAATTAAATACGGCATACGTGGCAACATGATGAATACTATACAGTCGTTATATTGCAATGTAAAATCAAGCATAAAATTTCAAAATGAGCTAAGTGAGACATTTAAATGTTCAATAGGGACACGTCAGGGGGACTGCTTGTCTCCATTTATATTTTCTATGTATATTAATGACTTAGAAGAAGAATTCTTACTAAAAGGGTTCCAAGGTCTTAATATTAACACACTCAAACTACTGCTATTATTGTATGCCGATGATATCGTTATATTTTCCAATTCAGAGGAAGACCTACAAAATGGCTTGAATATTTTACAAAATTATTGTCAGAAATGGAAATTAGTTGTTAATATTGAAAAAACAAAGATTATGGTGTTTCGGAAAGGGGGCAGATTAAGAAATAATTTAAAATTCTTTTATGATAATAAAGAAATAGAAATAGTAAATCAGTTTACATACCTTGGAATAACTTTTTCCACTGGGGGCTCATTTAATAAAACGTTTGAAGCCCTTGGAGGTCAAGCGCTCAAAGCCATATTTAAACTTAAAAAATACTTATCAACATTTACAAATTTGAAAGTAAGCCACGTCTTATCATTATTCGATAAATTAATAACTCCAATACTTAATTATGGTTCAGAAGTATGGGGTTTTTCGAAAGCAGATGGACTTGAAAAAATCCACCTCCATTTTTTAAAAATACTATTAGGCGTTAAACTTTCAACGCAAAACAACTTTATATATGGAGAATTAGGTAGAGTCCCATTGTATGTCCATAGATTGACATCAATCATCCGCTTTTGGTTGAAAATAACAATGACGGATGGAAGAAAATTCATCCGACTTACATATAACTCGATGTTAACTGATATACAAAACAACGCAACGGAAATAAATTGGGCAATTAAAGTTAAAAATCTGTTAGAATCTATGGGATTCGCTGAAGTTTGGCTTAACCAAGGGGTTGTAAATACAAAATATTTTATACACACCTTTAAGATGAGGGCTAGAGACTGTTTCATGCAAAAATGGAATGAAGAATTACGAGAGTCATCAAGAGCGTCAACATACATACTATTTGCAAATTTTAATTATCACTCATATTTAGACACCATACAAAACAATAAATTCAGAACAGCTTTAACACGACTAAGAGTAGCATCACACAGATTAGAAATAGAAATGGGCAGATGGCACAAGCCCCAGATAATTCCAAGAAATGAACGAAAATGCCAACTTTGTAATACACTTGAAGATGAATTCCATTTTCTCTTAGAATGTCCTTTATATCATGAATTAAGAATCTTATACATTAAGCGATATTATTGGCGCAATCCAAATATTCCTAAATTTATCGAACTGATTTCGAGCGAAAATGTAACTACTATTAGAAAACTATGTTGTTTTGTCTATAAGGGCTTTGAAATGCGTCAGTTTAGACATTAGACACTTTTCTCCACTAACTATTTTTCAGTATTTAAAGCAAATGTGATATAACTTTACTTTGTTTATACATTATGATTGATTTTGAAAGTTGTTCTATCGGAAATGTTTATATACTGTACATGTTTATATTATATGTAACTGATGGGCTGTAAGCTTATAGTTAATAAAATCTTCTTCTTCTTCTTCTTCTTCTTCTTCTTCTTCTATTGTTGGCTTTGTTTCTAGCTGTATCAAGTTTCTTCTTTAAATCACCAAGATATTCTGTTGAAATTTGATCTTCATTTTCAATTTTGAATAGAGTGCTCGTGCTTCATGGCGTTTTATGAGAATGTAAGTGACGGCAAGTACTTTTTCCAATTATCTTCCTTTTCCGGTTCTAAAGTTCCAATCATGTTAAGAAGTGTTCTGTTGAAGCGCTCTGATATGCCCTTACATTGTGGATGGTAAATTGTAGTTATGATCGTCTCTTTTCCTATTAACTGACAAAGTTCCTTAAATTTCACATTCAAAATTTGTTTCTTGATCTGATAATAATTTGGTCGGTGTTCCGAAAATGTAGATGAACTTGTTTAGTAGAGCCTCTGCAGTTGTTTTCGCAGTCTGGTTCTTTGTTGCAACCGCCACCGAGTACTTTGGGAAGTGGTCTGTTACCACAAGAATGTTCCTCATTCCTCCTTTACACGCATCTACTGTAAGGAAGTCTGTACTAACAATCTCCAATGGATATGTTGATTTGATGTTTATCAGTGATGCTCTTGCATTTGTTGGCGATTTTTTTCTGAGACTTCGGTCATATCGGTCTACAGTGTATCCTTGCCAAAAAAAAATCGTTCGCGGATTTATGTTATTGTTCTTTCTCTTTCAGGTTGACCGACTTCATTGTGTAAATCAGCCAGTACTTGTTTTCTATGTATTGATGGTAATACTAGTTGTTGAACCTTTTTGTGTTTTCTACTATTTCCCTGTTTAGCAATCCTCTTTTAGCAATACATTTCTCAAACTGTGTTGACATAGATAAATGTTCTCTCTTTCCAGTTTCTAATGCTCTCTTCGGAAATACTCTGTATATGGTGGCCCGTAAACAAACTCCTAAAATCTCATCTTCTCTCTGCTGTCTTTAAGTTCCCTCATTTCTATGTGTTATGGTTTGACTTGGGTCATAAGGTACATCCATGATGTTCAAGTTGTGACAATGTAAAGTTTCAGCTATTGGTGTGTTGTAGTTGGCATTACACATAGCTTTTATGATGTCACCTTAGATTCTAATTTCTTTAATCTCATTTCTGTCTTGCATGTGGTATCTTGACATTATGTCCGCATCTGCGTTCTTCGATCCAGGTCTATAAATTATTGTATGTGAAACCCATCTCTGGCCAGTTGCTTCCAGTTTTGCTGCGCTCATAATGTATGTTAAATAGTCTCTGAATTTTTCTGTTATCGACCACTTTAAAGCAAGGAATTCAAGTTTAAATGCTAAATTATTTTTTTCAAATTTTGATAAGCTTCTGCTAGCGAAGGCGATAACTCCTTTTCTTCTTTCTTGTTCTTGGTGCAGTACGGATAAAATGCCACTATTCGAGGCGTCTGTATGCAGTTCAAAAGGTTGGTCGAATACGGGATAGCCTAAAACTGGTGGAGATGTTATTAGCTCTTTGATGTTTCTTTATGTATATCTTCCCATTTCCATTCTAATGTCTTTGCTTTCATGATTTTTTTTAAAGTTGTGGTTGGTGGTAATAAATCTAGAAGTGGTTTTGCTATCTTGCTGAAGTTTTTTTATGAATTTGCGATAGTATCCTGCTAGTACCGAAAATGATCTCAATTTGTCTGAATTTGTTGGTTTTGGGTAGTTTTGGACTTTTTCACACTTTTCGGGGTCTGCCTCTACTCCATCCACTTCTACGACATGGCCAAGGAATTTAACTTTTTTGTTCAAGAAAGAAACATTTCTCTGGAGATAATTTGATGCCTGCTTTTTGTAATCTAGTCAAAATGAGTTGCAATCTTTCTAAATTTTCTTCAAATGTGTTGCTCATTATAATAAAGTCATCCAAGTATATTATGCATATTTTCATGTTGTAATTGCCTAAGATCTCATCGACAATTCTCTGAAACGTAGCCGGTCTGTAACAACAACCAAACGGTAATTTGTTGAATTCCAAGAATCCCAGGGGTCCTACAGTGAAGGCGGTTCTCTCTTTGTGATACTCGTCCACCTCAATGTGGTGATAACCACTTTTCATATCAATTGTGCTGAACCACTTCGACCCATGTAGACAATCTATTACATCTCCTATTCGTGGAAGGGCGTAGCTATCTTCAACTGTTCTTTCATTCAATTTCCTGTAGTCGACACACATTCGGATCTTTCCATTTTTCTTTCTACAAATGACGACCGGTGATGCCCATGGTGAGTACGATCTTCGGATTACTGCACTTGCTAATAAATCTTCCAGGTGTCTTATAACTTCATCAACCGTATTCGGCGGTATTTTTCTATAACGTTCTTTGAAAGGTGTTTCATCATGTAAATCTATTCTATGTTTTTTTACCAGTACAGTTTCCAATGTCAGTATCACGTTTAGAGAAAATCTATTCAAGTTGTTTCAAAAGTTCAATTAACTGTTTATGTTGGTCCTTGGAAACTTCAGAGTTAATGTTAATCTGTTTGAGTACATCTGGCATTGGTTGTTCTTTTTCATTTTTTTAAACACGCTTTCATCTAGGGTGACTGGTTGAATTACACAAACTATGGCTTTTGTAGAAATAGTTATAGTTCTTGAAGTTAAATTCATAATGTTTACTGTGTATTCTTGTTTTGTGTTGGACTCATAATGGAAAACTGCTGGGGGCTCCAACGTTACAATAGCGGCCGCTTGGGCCGTTGTGGTTTTAGAAAAGCTTACGCCCTAAGGTACGCCCTCTCACTTACGGGGTCCATATCTTGGATCCGCCCCTTTCAGCAGATGTTGCCATATCCGTGCCGTGGATGAGTCATCTTTGTTGCTCTGGCGAGAATTATTCATTGAAGGTGATTTATGTATCTAATCGTTAGTATTTAAAGTTATTATCGTAAGTTGGCATGATTGTGTGCGTTATATTTTATTGTTATAAAGCCGGCCCCGATAAGTTTTTTTTAATTGATAAATGTTGCTACAAGTGTTACTTAGGTTGAGATATTGAAGACCGGTTTAATATTATAAATGACGGCTATGATGCTTTATCTTTTTGATAAAGATATTTGAATGCACCTGTTATCTGTGACTGTGTGCTTCTTGTCAAGTGTCGGCTGGGTCTTGAATCTTGTAACTTAAGACTGGTTCAGTTTGTGCGTGTTTCCTGACTTATTTTGGGTTACATCCCCAACGCTATGAAACGCTCCTTTTTATTTATTTCACCGAAGGATTAAACCCTAAAAACCGTTTTGTAAGGAGAATTAAGTGTACTCTAATAAACAAAACCTATCGTTCATTATTTCATCGTTCGGTCTATTTTTACGCATTCTTGTTCATTTCTGGACTTCCCAATTTTAGTCAAAACAACGCATTTTTCCAAGCCCCAGTTCCAAAATGGTGAAAAGTAATCAACACACACTGGATGCATCGTTAATTTATTTATATGGCTACTGGGCTTGTCCCTGTATGTTCCACAATTGAAGAATCGGCCGCTGATGTCGTCTAGTTCCAAGGCGGTTACCACACACTTAATTAAATGGACTGCTGGCTTCTTGTTGTAGGTTCCATTACATTATGTAATTCAGAAACCTCTCAATTACAATCAATCATCGTAATTATTTATATATCCGAATCACCGTTGTCAGCAAAACCTGGGTTTGAAATTGAAATGATGATAACTCTAGCTCCTTCGTTAATTGAGATATAAATACGGGATAGTTTTGGCTGTTGTGTTTCTGTAAGGTGTAAAAATTAAAGCGCGGGTCATTTTTAGCTCGACTATTCGAAGAATAAGGAGATCTATCCTAGTCACCCGAGCGTCGGCGTCGGCATAGCCACTTATGTTTAAGTTTGCGTACCAACTCAAATATTTTCAAAGTCCATTGACATCTGGCTTTGAAACTTTGCACACTTGTTCACCATCATGTCCCCAACCTGTACACAGTAGGAGGTAACTCTTTCAAGCATTTTGGCAAAATTATGTTTCTTTTTCTACTTAGAATTTACGTTCAATTTTCTGTACCACCTCAAATATTTTCAAATTCTATTGACATCTGGCTTTGAAACTTTGCACACTTGTTCACCATTATTCCCCAACCCATACACAGGAGAAGATAACTCTATCAAGCATTTTGACAAAATTATGCCTCTTTTTCTACTTAGAATTTAGGTTAAAGTTTGAGTACCACCTCAAATATTTTCAAAGTCCATTGACATCTGGCGTTGAAACTTTGCACACTTGTTCACCATCATGCCCCCATCCTGTACACAGTAGGAGGTAACTCTATCAAGCATTTTGACAAAACTATGCCCCTTTTTCTACTTAGAATTTAAAGTTTGCGTACCACCTCAAATATTTTCCAATTCAATTTATGTAAATATCTCAGCACATCATGTATTGCATTAAAATCTAACATTGATACATGCATGTTTCGCCAAAACTGTTCAATCCATACACCGAAAAGCGGCGGAATAGTCGAGCGCGCTGTCTCTGTGACAGCTCTTGTTGTATTTTAGTAACATCTATAAATGTATCAAACATACAGTTGTTAATCTTAAATCGAAACTATGCGACAAGCACATATCCAAGCGTTTTATTAAAATTAGGTTTCATGATTCGATACAGAGATTGTAGGACAACGACCATACATTATCAGCGAAACATGCAATAATTCGGCCACTATCGTATAAAATTACACTGTATAAGATTTCCTCTCCACATAAATTCCAACATTTATTGATAAAGAAGAAATACATTTTTGGAAGTGTGTTCTGACTGTTGTCAATCTTGATCACGGAAAATCTCTGAAAATGCGATATTTCGGAAGCACTCAAACCATAGTTGGGACATTCCATCCGTTCATTTGGTCCAGACTGATTATTGACAGTAATGATAAGTGCAACACTGTCAACGCCCCAATCTAACACAGGCGTAAGTGGTTTGGTGGTTAGGTGTGAGGGACAGAAGGAGTAAATTACATAACTACACTTCTGAATCTACGCATCTAGATAACAAAACGCTGTAGAAATATTTGCACATGTATAAATGTCTCAGATTTGAATCATACCAAGTTGTTTTAACATTTTCCAGTCGGTGTATGACATGTGTACTGAAGATGTATGGCACAAATCCCATAAACACTCCCCTTCAGAGCATTCGCTTGAGGTAAGTGCATTGAGAGATAGAAATATATGCCATTTTATATTAAAATGATCTAGTAAATGCAATCTCATGTACAGTAATGAGGATGTTTGTGTAACGTAATGCTTTTCATCACACGTCTATCTAGCATAAGGCACAATCAATTAAAACACTTATATATATTTTGTCCATGTAAGCAGGCTTTATATACTTCTTTTATATGTGCTTTTTGTCAGAAATTTGATCAATTGTTTAATAGCTCAATTTGTCATTTGTACATTGTCTTCTGGACCCGTGGCCATATACCATAGATAAATGATGTTTGAAAAAAAACATTTTAGGTAAGCTAAACTAGGAATCAATGGCATGTTTCTAAGTGTATCGTGGGTTAAATATATATATTATTTCAGTTTATTATGCCCCCCCCCCCTTCGAAGAAGATGGGTATATTGCTTTGCACATATCGGTAGGTCGGTCGGTCGGTCCGTCGGTAGACCAAAGCTTGTCCGAGTGATAACTCAACAATTCCGGGAAGTATGGTCATCAAACTTGACATGAAGGTTGGGCCTGACCAGTAGATGACCCCTTTTGATTTTAGGGGTCAAAGGTCAAGGTCACAGTGACCTTGAAAGCAAACTCGACAATTTCTGGACCTTTGGTCATCAAACTTGACATGAAGGTTGGGCCTGACCAGTAGATGACCCCTCTTGACTTTGGGGGTCATCGGACCAAGGTCAAGATCACAGTAACCTTTAACGAAAAAAGTTAACAAACCTTCTCCCAGTGATATCTCAACAATGCCAGAACCTATGATCATCAAACTTGAGATGGAAGTTGGGCCTGACGAGGAGATGACCCTTATTGATTTAAGGAGTCATTGGGTCAAAGGTCAATTTCACAGTGACCTTGAATGCGAAAATGTTTCAAGTGATAATACGACAGTGCCTGCACCCATGGCCCTCAAACTTGACTTGGAGTTGTGTCTGATCTTTAGATGACCCCTTATGATTTTAGGGTCCATCGAGTCAAAGGTCAAGGTAACAGTGACCTTGAACGAAAAAAGCTTGTCTGTGTGATAACTTGTCAATGCCTGCACCTATGGCCCTCAAACTTGACATTAAGATTTTTGGTGACCAGCTGATGACTCCTATGGATTTTGAGATCAAAGGTCATGGTCATAACACACTCTATCCTCAAACTTTGAATGGTCATCTTAAAACTGCCTCAACGACATCCAATATCAGTGACAAATCAGCTGTCATTTCGGTCCATGCATATTTCATTCCATTGTCCATATAATCCTGACAACATGGCGCTCAGGGGGGGGGGGGGGGGGGATAATGTTGGACAAACATCTCTTGTTTTAGTTTCTGCTTTAATCGATGGCCATGGACTAGTGACTCTTGTTTGATGATCATGATTTCTACATGTCAATGTGTTTTACAAAGTTTATTTTTTCCTGGGAAGTTTCAAATCGTTATGCACAATGGCGCTTTCATTCTGCAACGAGTTGAGGCAATCCTCTCTACTCGGTTTTTGATGGCAGTTTGTCCGCAAACTGAACTACTTCTCGATCGCGCTATTATATACAATTAATACAAAGTGTCTGAACTATTTGTCCGTTTTATTTTCATTTCAGGAGTTTATTCAGAGCCGCCTCCCGAAGGCATTACACCCAGGGCATGTAACAAATCCATTACGATCATTTATTCACTCTTGTATAAAGTGCATCTCTTCCATGACGTCACAACGCCATCCGCTAGCCATTTACTGGATTCCAAAGGGAGATCCGATAGACAGTGACATGTTTGACATATCCACGGGTACGAGTGGTCAAGTTTGTGACTGGACTGTGTGGCCAGCGGTGGTCAAAGGGGATGGAAGTGTGGTCAAGAAAGGAATGGTTATGCCCATTGTGTAATTATAAGACAATCATTGATATGTTCAGAAAAGGGGATTTGACATAGAAAACCAACTAGTTCGATAATATTTCATAATATTCAAGTTAATTTGTTTAGTAAGATTTACGAGGGCAATATATACAACAATTACTAATTACTTCTTTTCAAATAGTTTGTTTTTGTCCTTTTGAAAGCAATTGATCTGACACTCATTTTAAATGAGCAAAGCATCTAATACCATTTATAGATGTTGTATATAGAACATACGTGTACGAGAAACTAAGCATGTTTTGCTGAAGAATTTCCATAATATATTCCAAAGAAACTCCTACTGTATGTAAATTAGTTAGAGGCATATTTGTTAAGAAATATTGCCAAATGTATCTTGTTTATACTATTTTTAGAATTAAAAGTTATCAAGTAATTATAGTTATTTTTGTGTTTCGTTTATTTTATTATTATTATTATTATTATTATTATTATTATTATTATTATTATTATTATTATTATTATATCTTATGAACACCATTGTCCTTTCCATGTGTAAGTATTAAAAAAGTTGTTTGACCTGAAGATGGCATGCAGCCATTTGTATAAAACTTGGTTTAGTTGTCCACATGTTATCTTTTGGTTAGTGGTTAGTTGCACATTTAACTGCCATTTTATTGGATAAATATTGACCAATCAATAACCATTTTAGTTAACTTTGACCAAACATAAGAATTAACAAGTGTTATAGAATTGACTGCTGGATCTTTTCCAGAAAAGCAATGATACAGTGTGTGTGACTGATATAGTGTGTGTGACTGATATAGTGTGTGTGACTGATATAGTGTGTGTGACTGTTATAGTGTGTGTGACTGATATAGTGTGTGTGACTGATATAGTGTGTGTGACTGTTATAGTGTGTGTGACTGATAAAGTGTGTGTGACTGATATAGTGTGTGTGTGACTGATATAGTGTGTGTGACTGATATAGTGTGTATGACTGATATAATGTGTGTGACTGATATAGTGTGTGTGTGACTGATAGAGTGTGTGTGACTGATATAGTGTGTGTGACTGGTATAGTGGGTGTGACTGATATAGTGTGTGTGACTGTTATAGTGTGTGTGACTGATATAGTGTGTGTGACTGATATAGTGTGTGTGTGACTGATATAGTGTGTGTGACTGATATAGTGTGTATGACTGATATAGTGTGTGTAACTGATATAGTGTGTGTGACTGATATAGTGTGTGTGACTGATATAGTGTGTGTGACTGATATAGTGTGTGTGTGTGACTGATATAGTGTGTGTGACTGATATAGTGTGTATGACTGATATAGTGTGTGTGTGACTGATATAGTGTGTGTGACTGATATAGTGTGTGTGTGACTGATATAGTGTGTGTGACTGATATAGTGTGTATGACTGATATAGTGTGTGTGTGTGACTGATATAGTGTGTGTGACTGATATAGTGTGTGTGACTGATATAGTGTGTGTGACTGTTATAGTGTGTGTGACTGATATAGTGTGTGTGACTGATATAGTGTGTGCGACTGTTATAGTGTGTGTGACTGATATAGTGTGTGTGTGTGTGACTGATATAGTGTGTGTGACTGATATAGTGTGTGTGACTGATATAGTGTGTATGACTGATATAATGTGTGTGACTGATATAGTGTGTGTGTGACTGATAGAGTGTGTGTGACTGATATAGTGTGTGTGACTGATATAGTGGGTGTGACTGATATAGTGTGTGTGACTGTTATAGTGTGTGTGACTGATATAGTGTGTGTGACTGATATAGTGTGTGTGTGACTGATATAGTGTGTGTGACTGATATAGTGTGTATGACTGATATAGTGTGTGTAACTGATATAGTGTGTGTGACTGTTATAGTGTGTGTGGCTGATATAGTGTGTGTGACTGATATAGTGTGTGTGACTGATAGAGTGTGTGTGACTGATATAGTGTGTGTGTGACTGATAAAGTGTGTGTGACTGATATAGTGTGTGTAACTGATATAGTGTGTATGACTGATATAGTGTGTGTGACTGAGAAAGTGTGTGTGGCTGATATAGTGTGTGTGACTGATATAGTGTGTGTGTGACTGATATAGTGTGTGTGACTGATATAGTGTGTATGACTGATATAGTGTGTGTAACTGATATAGTGTGTGTGACTGTTATAGTGTGTGTGGCTGATATAGTGTGTGTGACTGATATAGTGTGTGTGACTGATAGAGTGTGTGTGACTGATATAGTGTGTGTGTGACTGATAAAGTGTGTGTGACTGATATAGTGTGTGTAACTGATATAGTGTGTATGACTGATATAGTGTGTGTGACTGAGAAAGTGTGTGTGGCTGATATAGTGTGTGTGACTGATATAGTGTGTGTGACTGATATAGTGTGTGTGGCTGATATAGTGTGTGTGACTGATACCGTGTGTATGACTGATATAGTGTGTGTGTGACTGATATAGTGTGTGTGACTGAGATAGTGTGTGTGGCTGATATAGTGTGTATGACTGATATAGTGTGTGTGACTGATATAGTGTGTGTGACTGATATAGTGTATGTGACTGATATAGTGTGTGTGACTGATATAGTGTGTGTGTGACTGATATAGTATGTGTGACTGATATAGTGTGTGTGACTGATATAGTGTGTATGACTGATATAGTGTGTGTAACTGATATAGTGTGTGTGACTGATATAGTGTGTGTGACTGATATAGTGTATGTGTGACTGATATAGTGTGTGTGACTGATATAGTGTGTGTGACTGATACAGTGTGTATGACTGAGATAGTGTGTGTGACTGATATAGTGTGTGTGACTGATATAGTGCGTGTGGCTGATATAGCGTGTGTGACTGATATAGTGTGTGTGACTGATATAGTGTGTGTGACTGATATAGTGTGTGTGTGACTGATATAGTGGGTGTGTGACTGATATAGTGAGTGTGACTGATATAGTGTGTGTGACTGATATAGTGTGTGTGACTGATATAGTGTGTGTGTGACTGATATAGTGTGTGTGACTGATACAGTGTGTGTGACTGATATAGTTTGTGTGACTGATATAGTGTGTGTGACTGATATAGTGTGTGTGACTGATATAGTGTGTGTGGCTGATATAGTGTGTGTGACTGATATAGTGTGTGTAACTGATATAGTGTGTGTGGCTGATATAGTGTGTGTGACTGATATAGTGTGTGTGACTGATATAGTGTGTATGACAATATCTAATGTGTTAGTTTGCTATTTTATAGGGTGTCATATGGTTCAGAATTAAGCTTGCAAATACATCCAGCTTTAGCAAAAGGTGACACCAACGGTATGTTGAAATTATTCACCGACACTCCTCTGTCACAGACACCCTTTTAAATTAGTGTTAATACTTCGCTAGAAATAAAATCATTGTAAAAAAATAATTACTATTTCTGTAAATGTTAGAGTTCAATTTTGGCGACGCGGAATGGGACTCGAACTTGCTTGGTATTTGTTGGTATATTCGTCAGAATCGATCTTCGTAAAATTAATGAACTTAACATTAAAAAATAATCTCGTTTGCCCATACAAAAATACAAACACAAAAATATATGTATACCTTTATATATGCCAACTCCATCTGATTCTGTGTTGCAGTAGCATGGAAGAGCAATGTTTCTGTTTAAAATGCTGAATGCGCAATACTTCTGTGTCAAAGACTGTTTCGACGGGCTCGACATGTCGCCTGTTGGAGTCTAATGTACCAAAGTAAAAATGTGTGGCGTTCAATGAAACAGTTTGGCTCCGGGAGAAAGACACACAAACACGCACGCACACACGCACGCACACACACACGCATGCGTGTAAATGTAACTTCTCTAACATTTGAACATTCATACATTCCATTTAAGAGAGGGAAGAGTCTGCCAAGAACAAAAACAGCCCAAAGACTCCGATAGCGGCATTTTATCTGGGCAGGGATATGTGCAGATTTGCATAGTAAAGACAAATATCAGATGGCTCGGTTCGGAAATATAGAGATCTAATCAGTAATTCGTTATTAGCATAGCAGACTGTTAGAATAACCAATTTGATATTCTAAACCCTTTCCCGTAATGATAACGGCCGGTGGTTCAAGGGCATTTTCTCTGTGTATATATGTTGTTTCTTATCACACATTGTTAATTTTCCTTCTTGTATTAATGACATGCATTAAACTGAAAAAGAACTAAAATAAGCCAAGGCAGCAGCAAGTGTCTCAAAACGTAAGAACCGGTTGTTGTAAGTCACCGCTGTAGCATTATATCTTGACCCCATAATATAATCAGTCATGGAGTAATTGATTAAACGGTTGATAAAAATAAAACTGACGGGCAGAGATAAATTGACTGTAAGAGAAAAAACATCATGTGTCTCTGGAACGAACGACGACTTCCGCAAGCTCCTGTCTAGAACCAACCACTTCCTAGCGTGTGATAAAACCATCTATAAGTTATAAAAGAAGCTATCCAAAAAAGTAATCACTAAGTTATGCACTCCTATGAGACATGGAGGAACGAGAGATACCGGGGAAATTGGACAGTACATGATTTTCGAAAGAATGATGGAGTTGGGAGAGAGCAACGCTGTTTAAGATCATGGAAATATGCATCAATTATTGAAGTTAGCAATGCGTCATGTTATAGAGAGCATTTTTGCATATTCGCCTCTAGCTACTAATAAAAAGGGTTATCTTACAGTCACCAAACTATCAGCATGTATTTATATTATATATCTGACTAGTTTCAAGAGAGTTATGGCCCTTGGCTTAACAAAACTAGAATTAGTATTAGTAGTAATAAGTACAAAATATTGCGTGCAAATATTTGGGCCACTTTCCACGGTTGAAACATGACCCGACCGCGGTTGGGGAGTTTTAAAATTGTTCTTAATTTGATCTGGTGTTCGTATCAATATTAAACATTGATGAAGCAATTGGATGTGCAATCTGTTATGGAGTTTTCGTAACACTTTTTAACGTTGACGACGCCTATGTATGTACTCTCTGTTATTAAGTGTTCGTAACAATTTTGAACGTTGACGACGCTTATGGTTATATATAAGCTCTGTTTTATTGAACTTTCGTAATATTTTACGTTGGACTGACGCCACTGGTTTTATGAAGACAATTATGAACGATATATCGGTTTGTCTGACAGGATTGGGGACATACGACAAACATTAGACATCCTGCATGGTGTTAAACATTTTTGGATTGATACCGGACGAAATTTATTCCGATCACGTTTCACCACCCAAAAAATTAATTGGTGCCAGGGAAATCAAATGAATGCACGAAATTGCCATCAACAAGCCTTAGACAAGAATGATTCATTATGTATATCAGTATCTGAGGCTGTAGAAATGCGCTAGCTACAATATCCAATATATAATGTAGTATTGCATTACCAAATCCGCCAGAGTCGAATTATAGAAATGTCATTTACATACAAGGTTCTTAATTGTGTAGACATGTCAACTCCACCCCAGCAGTCCGTTTTGTTTTGACACTTGTGCTGTCCATGTAATTGTCATTCGTTCAGTCCATGTAATCTTCATGTATATACAATGTTCGGGACGATATTTATTTCTCCCACCTCAGATAAGTAGATCCAATAATCTAACCATGCTAGATATTCTTATCTTGCCCACGGGCGAAGATAAAATGCCCGTATGGAACTCCTTTTTTAATGGTCACAACATTGTAATTACCTCCCTTGTTGAAGACTGTCGTCAGTAGCATCAAGGAAATCTTGTCTTATGGTAATATTTAGAACGCTAATTAATTATTTCTCGCTTCAAATGTCACCATAAAACAGTTTTCAAGCACCATTCAAGAAATAATGCTTCATTCTCCTTAGAACTATTTAAAAAGACCGATTTGACTATTAACATTTACTGGATCATTGCGCGCGTATCCATGACAACCACGTGCTATCGCATATCCATACGCAATTATTTTCACGAAGCACAAAAGAGTTCCAGCAAAAAATACATTTTTACTTAATTTTTGTTTAACTGAGGTGGGAGAAAAAGCATCTACCATAGCCGCTCGTGTAAGCCTCGTTTCCGCAAAACACCCTACGCTCGGGTCGGAATGAACCTATCTTACACTCTCGGCCATGGAAGATATTTATAATCTTCACGGCACCACGCTAACTTTCTCCTTTCATCTAACCACTCCTGATCTGAACTTCAAACTGTAAAGTTTGAAGGCATTTTACTACAGTATTACTCAGTTTATCACAAAACTGTTTATTCTTCTAAATATTATAAGTGTATCGTATCATATCCTGGTGAGTTATTTTGTTTTATTACACAGATAAGTTAATATCTAAATAATTAAACACATTTGTATTTCTATTATGTTCCATTTCACGGGCGTGGTCATTGTATTGTAACCTGTATTATGTATTTTCACATTGGTCTTGTGTTCTATTCAAATATATTATGTTTTTAGTTTTCTATAATAAATGTTATGTTTATAGGTTTAAATAACCACAATAAATAAACCAGAACCCCGAGAAGTGTCTTGTGGTTTATTTTTTTACTCGAAAATGGCGGGTCTTACAGATCGAAAAGGCGAAGACTGGGTCGCCAAGCGAAAACACCTAACTATATAGTGCCAAGCTATTAAACAAAGCCTTTACAAACAAGAACCTTAACATAAAATAAACACATTCTAGTCAAGGCAATAATGATTAGATCACTGAACGTTAAATTAAATATGAGATATATTTATATTTATTTATATATAATTAATTGAAAGTATGACATATATAAATATGGACAGTGAGTATATCAACACAGTCAGTGGAATACATGGGAATAACTTGGGTATAAGCCGGTCTGATAATCGAGAACCGCACATCATCATGTAACCTTTAAAGGGTTTGATTCATGGTTTTAAATGCACTCCTTTTATTACAAAATAAAGTGTGGAAAATCATAAGTAAACTAAGTTCTACCGGGTGGAACCCTTCAACTTAAAAAGTTTTTTTTCTGTAACGAATCTCAGGACAATTATCTAATAGAATGTGTTACGCTTTGATATCATAATTGTAAAAAAGTACCAAAATGTAAAAAAAAAAATGTGTCGGAGACCGGGTTCGAACCTGCGTCGCCAACAATTGAAGGCAAGCGTCTTACTCACTGCGCTACAAAGGCTTATTCTATTCGAGTGACATAATTAAGCTATATACCTAACTCGGTAATATCACGTGATAACACCGACTAGCCAATCACGCAAAAGGAATGAATTCTACTAGGTAGACATACCCAGTAATCTTTTTTAATGGAAAAATACGAAATAACTGCTAAACTTAAATAAATTGTAAACTATGTGATACTTCAGTTAGTAAGTTTCAATGCATTGTACACATCAATACCAAGTTAATGTCAGTTTTCGACAATTTTCTTTGTTTTTCGCTATTTTATCATACGTGAGACAGCCCCTTTAAAAGTTTAAATATCCATCAGCTTAGAATGAGTCCCTGTTGGCGAGTGGATAAATTATCGGCATTCTTAATCATTTCTTGACTGTAGCGGCGATGGTTCGCTCCCCACTACAATCAGCTTGTTATATTTACATTCAAGTTTTGATGTAATCTCGGTATCAAAGAATAAAACATTTATAATATAAGTGTTTGCAAATGCATCAACAGAAACTATTTTTGGTGCCAAATCATGAGCGAGACCCTTCAAAGAGCTTCTCAGACTAACTTAAATATGTTTGTTTCAATACGTTTATTATTTTGGGTATTCTCTATAAGATTTAATATTATATTTTAACTGGGTTGGTATAAGGGAAGGTTTGTTAAAGGTTTAGTTACTTTTTGCGTGCGTGCGTGCGTGCGTGCGTGCGTGCGTGTGTGTGCATGAAGGTCTTTGTCTGAAAAACTGCCCACATACACGCAGCGGAAGGAAAACTCTTTGCGTCACACATTTACATTTCATGATCTCTGATAACAGCTGCTGTATTTGCATACAAAGACGACGGAAATCTTAGATGTTGTGATTATGGCATATCTCGTAAAACATTATTAAGTCCTAGACAAATCTGACAGGAATAAGTCATATTGATTTGAATTTCTAATGCCATCCTATGCGTATATATTGCTAAGCTAAAATCGGCCAACTGCTTACACTTCACTTTTCGATAGGTCTGTTGTTTGTACAAATCAGTTTATTTAGCCTGTCTGGTTTTCGAGAAAGAGGAAGAGGTATTGTGTTAACCCTTACTATCGTTGGCGTCGTCGTCGGAGGCATTGTAAAAATAATAACCTTAGCCCTAACTCGAAACCCGCTCAAAATATTTAAATGAAACTTGGCATGCAAGTTGCCAGATGCAATACCCACATGTACACAAAGGCACGTATCTCTGGCTTTAATTATTGACGACAGATGTCGCTTGATGGACTGAAAACAACAACAGAAAATCGTCGGCCTTTGCTCACTCGTGCTCTTGTTTGTCTCTTATTCGTTAATTTTCGTCCAAGGTTATCATTGAATTACGCCGGTGACCTTTCAGACCAGCTAATACAAAAGCCAAAACCTTTCCAATAGCCGCTTGTGTGTTGAGCGATGTTACTTGAGGGTGGAAATGCAAAAAAAAAAAAAGAAAAAAAGTATAAAACAATACAACATAAATTTTATTTCGATTTAGATATCACGGTACAGCTTATTCACAAAATTGAAATCAATTAAAAATGATCAGTCATTTCATTTCCATTTACAAAGAAAGGAATGCATCGAACTGTCGATGTCAAAAGTCAGTTCAGAGAATCCATTCCCCAAACGAGAATTAAAACAATAATGATAATAAATAGATTGACAATGTTTTACAATAAAGCATACAACGATAAAAAGTAACCAATCATTTCTTTCAGCGCTTGTGTGTACAATATGTTAGCAGAACAAAAACAGCATCCTCGGATGAAAGGCGATCACGTGTGTATAAAATTAATTAATTAATTATTAATTCCTATAGTACTGAGCATATTTTACAAAGCAGAATCTTTAATTAGTTCGAAAATAATTTATATTCGCATTTTTCTACGTACTGCAATGTTATTTGTCATTATGGTTGACTCTTTTCAAAACAACGATTTTTTTTTGCTTTGTGTTGATTGAATCTTTTTTAAGATGGCTATGTTTGTAACAAAGACACTTTTTTTTATTTGGAAATATATCACCAAGAAGCCACATGTTTTTTTGATGGTCTGGAATAATTCGGCATAAAAACATTCTTACCAGTCACAAAAATTGGCTCGGAAATTTTGTATCCGTTGTCCCCGAATTGGTTTAAAAACGAAAACTTTAGAAAAAAGTTCTCAAATAAGTCAGTGATTATAAAAAGATTATTGGACACTAGGGCTCGCACTGAGCGTAACATAAAACTGATGTATCATGCAAAAAACTTTAGACCAGATATTTTTACAAACACGTGTACATGTAATCATTTTGAATAGTTTACAACAAATTCATTCACCTCGCACATATAGAATGTCTTACACCAGAATCAAACGCCCTTTTTATTCTACAAAAAATCTAAGGTGTTACACAATTTAGATATATTGTCGGAACAGTTTGAGTGACAACATGCAACAACATACTGAATAATAACCAGCAGCCAGTCGTATAAAATTAAAGATATCCATGGGTTCGCTTTTAGCCAGTTTGAACTTTAGCGCAATTGATACAGTTAATAAACATTTTTGCTATCAGCAACCAAATCAAAAAAATTACCAGTTGACTGCCTAACCTAATGTTTGGTGTTTTACATTTTTTTGTCACATCAATTTTAACCATAGACATTTAAAGCCATCGGACTAAGGTGTGTCAAAATATCTACAAACGACAGCATTTCATGAAACACATTTAATCACCATGAATCTGACTGTTCATGTTGTTTTTTCTTGCATGAACCCAGTTATGGAATGGTGGGAATATGGTTGCTAATACCTCCAAAATGTTATGCCTACATTCTTCAATGCCATAGATGTATACAAATGGGTGCAATAATCCGTTGGATATCATAACAAGCTCGTAGACCACGTATCTTGATGGCCCAATTTGTGCTACCTGCATGAAGATTAAGAGGCCGAAGGTCGCGAAAAGATGCAGAATTAGAAACCCAAAGCAGAATGCTGTAATTCTATATTGCTTGAGCAGACATTTTACAACGTTGCGAATACCGTGGGCAGTTGGAAAGTCCTCCTCCAGGCATTTCTTCAAGCACCAGACCACAATAGTGAATGTCACAATTGACACGGCCAATGCCACGCCGGTTATGCCAACAACACTGAATTTTATCGAATCTTTGCAACTTGACTGCAATGTTTCGCAGTACGGAACTGCCACTACTAGCAACCAGATTGAAACAAATGTCCATATAACGATTGCCACTCTTTGAAAGACAGCATTGTGCTTCAAGTATTGATGGTAGGAGATGTACAAAAACGCCCGCTCGCATCCCATGATGGCGATAGTCACGTACGATAACACCGCTCCCATGATCACGAGCAGAATGCTCACACTACGAATCCACACGTCTGTTGTCATAGACGCAACCGAACGGCCGGACAAGATGATGATGTTGAAACTTATCAAACCGGACGAAAGCATTTTCACATTTTTTGATTGTCTTTTTGTTCTCAGAATGGCAATCAATGCTAGAACATCCAGTAATATAGTAAGAATTTTCAATATGAAAAGAATAATCAGAACATGTAAATCAGGCTCAATAAAGGCAGTTAACATCAAAAATGCTAGTGATTCCATCATGATGATTTAGTGATATGAAACAAAAATAGTTCATCAGTTGGTTTTATGTACACTGAATATTGGACCATATTGGCTATTAGATGTACTTATCCTTATTAGAACACTGTGAATGCATTAAGATAATAAGGGTTAAAATTGGATGATACCTAACGTGGGTAATCCCGTGACTGATGATTAATTAAAACATAAGTATAGTAGTCTGTTAATAATATAAACACAGTTTATACTTGATATTACATGGTCTAAGCTAAACAAAAAATAATTAGAATTAGTATATACTGGTATATTATCTTTGAGCTACAATATCTTGCAAAGGTGGGCTGACTCTAACCCTTTTCCTCGTTACCATTCAGTCAGTGCGGCAAGGAGTTGAGCTAATTTAACGAAAGAAAGCTTTTTATCAGAGTTTTAAATCCGTTTGGAACCATACGCAAAAATCTCTTCAACAACATGAATTTATTTTGTGCTAATCACTCAGGATATATAGTCAACAATAGTTTTTATTAAATATATTCAAATTCAAACTATTTTGAAAAAAGAATGGTGACTTCAGTTATTTAACTTCATGGTTACAAATACATTTGTATTTCTTAAAATAGAAGCAACCATAACAAACGCTTAAGACATTGTTGATCGGATATAGTCGAGCACATTACATGGTGGCGACAATTCAATAAACTTGTAAGACCATCGTGGAGAATAGGGATATGGATTGAGGGACTGTGGTTTAATGACATTCTATGCAAACAGAAGCTTAACGTACGTCACTCACATTTTCAACACGTTCGTACCCTATTTGCACTTTCTCGGAAGTGGCTTTGGTCCATTTTTCACGATACCATCCAAAAGAGATAATAGTTATACGTTATCTGCTAACCAAATAAATAATAATTATAATGATTTTTTATTCAGACTATAACATTTAACTGCTCTGTTTAGCTTAAACAAACTAAACGGTTGTATTTCTTCTTTTTAAATATTCATTTTTGCTACATATTGTAATGCTGCATGTCGGAAAATGCGTTGGTGAATGGCCAAGAAGGTATTGAAAAACGTAGACGACATAAAAACACGTATATTGTGTATTATTCTCAAGTTTTAAGTTTCTAAGGGAATTCTTCAACAACTAAATTAAAATAACATATACAGGTGTAAGGAAGCAGCAATGCACATGCGGATAATGGTACACATACAGACGGGGTTTTAGATATGATAAGACAATAATATGCCCGTATCGAAACATTTTTACATACATGTCCGTGTCTGAATACAACAGAAATTGAGACACATGTACAATAAGTAGTATACGTAATGGTGCACATAACAGATGGAACACTCTTTGCGTCACCCATTAACATTTATCACAAATAACAGGTTGTCTATAATATACAAAGAGGAGGAAAAACTCACATGTTGTTATTATGGCACATATATATAAAACCATTGCATGGATTAAACAAAGCATATGAAAAATAGCAAAAATATACATTATACCTGGGTCCAAGGTGGGTACTAGGTATTACTGAACGTGTTTTCTGACCTCGTATCACACATAAACCTAGCTAGTGCGCATGCGCAAATCTGCTTCCTCAAAAATACGCGAAATAAATAGCACGTTTGTTTTCGATTTTTTTTAATTAAAAAATATTTTAAATGTATAAAATAAAACAAATCATATGTAAGTCGGTTGGGCTGTGGGGTTGTATCACTCCTCGTTGCTTGCGTAAAGATACATCGCACGAGACTTGACCCAAGCAACTTTATGTGATACAATCCCAAGAAAAACCGACTAACATTTTGTTCCCCATGTACTAAGTTTAATTAGTAAACTTATATGATAAGCTTAAGTAGGATTACTCATAATTATTTAATGAATGAAACAACAGATGATTAATATCGTTCTGATTAATTAACATCGTGTATTTGGATAATCATGTATCAAATTTATGTATTTTATATAATTTTTCATCAGCTTATTTCGTAATACGCTAGTATAATACTAATACTAATGCCTAATACCTAATACTAGTGATAATTATATATTCGACAATACAGATTCAATCCATGAATACCAATGATTAACTCAAAATTGAAAATGCTTAATCTTATTGATAATTTTAAAGACACGTCGTACTTAAAACTTACAAGTTATACTTTTAAAATATGTCATTCTCCTTTTTTTACCTCAATTAGGCAATTCCACTGTACTCTAATCATTATTCCACAGGCAATTCCACTGTACTCTAATCATTATTCCACAGGCAATTCCACTGTACTCTAATCATTATTCCACATGCAATTCCACTGTACTCTAATCATTATTCCACAGGCAATTCCACTGTACTCTTATCATTATTCCACAAGTTATGTTATGTTATGTCACTGACCACCTTTTGTCGCTTCCAATAATCCAATAGTTAATTACAGTAACTGTTATCCTGTTTAAGCTTATTGCATTTGTTCTTTAATTAAAACAGACGTCCGTCACTGCAACTGGTTGTTGCTTGAGCAGCACCTGCACGCTCGAATCACTAGGTCCATGGGCGGTAAAAAGTATAATTGCTCTTTAAACATGGTTTTCGCAAAATAGTTTGTATATTTGTGCTACGCCACTCGTGAAATATAACTTTTGGCGCTTACTTAGTGAAATATGTAACGATCATACACTTAAACAAGCAAGTATCCGAGCTATACAATTATCAATAGATAGCTCATGAGTATATGGATACATTTTTAGATTGTTGAAAGATGAGTATTTATCGATAACACATTTCCAGATCAAGGCTGCGAATGTATAATAATGCAGAATATTGAAAATTCAAAAATGCTCCTCTCGGCGAATATTGACGCTCGTCGACCCTCCTCCGGTCATTAAACCGGAAATTTACGATGTTCGCCGATCTATCTTTTGTTTTGAATGTGTTAAAAAAATATTTTTTCTGAAAGTGGGGAATTTCAGAGGCTATTTGGGGGGGGGGGGGGGGGCAGGGCCCGTCGCTAGGAGTAAATAGACCCTGTTTGTAAACTCAAGCTCAATGAAGGCGATTACGGGTGGTTGGACCGACATGTTTTATTTCCGTCTTTATGTGTTTCAGACAACATGGCGATCCCTTGGTTTCATATGTTTTATATAAAATCATGTCATTGCTGTTTTATTTTTCCTTATTCTCTTAATTATTAAGTGTTTAAACTGAATTACGAAGACCTTGGGTTCGTACCACAACAATACAGTAAAAAACTTACTTTTACAAAAACACCTAGACTTTCGATTTTGATCTAGGTGTATTCACTCAGTTTATGTCATAATACTTTATTTTTATCTTATTTTAATTAAAACACCTAGATTATGGATGTCGTTTTAGGCGTATTTACCCAGAGGCGGCAGTTTCCACCCTATGGCCACACCCCCTAATTAATAAAACAGTCAAAAAAATTGTTTCAGGACAAAAATTATTTGGAACATGATCATCTGTCGCAAAAACCTAAATATTTATTACATTTTTTGTCTATGTATATGTGCCTCCTACAATGTCTTTTACACCGTATGAAAAGAAAACGATTTGACAAAATACTCGTTGATCATGTGACTTGTACAAAATGGCGGATCGAGATGAAAATAGAGAAAAAATGCAAAATGTCGAAATGCATCCTTTTCGTTTTGTTGTCCATATAATTGGAACTAGCATTCAACCACTTATTGCAAATGAAAATATACAAGTTTCTGAAAATGCTCTTGGCATTTTATGTTCTGATGGTAACTTATACATCGAGCGAACGGAAGCAGGAAATGTAACGGATCGCGAATGTGCTTTAAAGATAAATGATGTTCAAAGGTAATTATGCAGCTATTGGAATCATTTCCATGATGCAAGTATGATGGTTATTATGCTCAGGTATAAAGTATTAACACTTGTTCATAGCATGACTGTATTTCCTTCACCAATTAATAAGGTATTGTTTTATGTCCATGCAGTAAATCACACTATTCCTCTTTTACTGGCGTTAGTCAATCTGGCAATGCCTCAGCCAAAACTTTGTTATTGTCACTAGGATTATTATGAAACTTTACAGAATTGAGCACAATGAGAAGATGTGTCACTCATGCAGTGTCCAACAAATCCATTGGTTGGAGGTACCAAATGGTATATGCCAAAGGTCTACCAAATGTTATAGGCCAATAGACTATCAAATATTAAAGTACAATAGGCTACCTTATGTAATAGGACAATAGGCTACCAAGTGTTTTATAGGACAATAGACTACCAAATGTTACAGGACAATAGGCTACCAAGTGTTTTATAGGACAATAGACTACCAAATGATATAGGACAATAGGCAACCTTCTGTTATAGGACAATAGGCTACCTTATGTTATAGGACAATAGGCAACCTTCTGTTATAGGACAATAGGCAACCTTCTGTTATAGGACAATAGACTACCTTATGTAATAGGACAAGAGGCTACCAAATGTTATAGGACAATAGGCTACCTTATGTTACAGGACAATAGGCTACCAAGTGTTTTATAGGACAATAGACTACCAAATGATATAGGACAATAGACAACCTTCTGTTATAGGACAATAGGCTACCTTATGTTATAGGACAAGGGGCTACCAAATGATATAGGACAGTAGACTACCTTATGTTACAGGACAATAGGCTACCAAGTGTAATAGGACAATAGACTACCTTATGTTATAGGAAAATAGGCTACCAATTGTTAAGAACAATAGGCTACCTTGTATTATAGGACAATAGGCTACCAAATGTTACAATTTGGAAAAAGCTTCAGTCTGGACTACTGTCAAAATAGTCGAATACACATACTGACAAACTGTTTGGTGTCCTTTGATCTGTTCATAGCGATTAATGAGAATAGAATACACAGGTCTCAGCTACATATGTATAGCTTTGTTACTGCATAGATTGGTTTTCAATCAAAGTATTTATAGAAGGTATAGCATATTACATACAAATGGCTTTCTGTCTAAAAATGCCCAATCCTGGGAATAGTTTCATGTTTCTGTGACAGCTCTTGTTTTTTTCAGTTTTGCATTCTCTTGTACTGAGTCGATGGGTGTTAGCCCCTCCTCAACAACTCTTGCTGTTGTTTCACAGCAGAACTTTGTCACGACATACACGTTATTGAAAGATGAGACTTTACACAAAGATCATGAATATAGTCTCTCACAGGTACTTAATGGTAAGTATATTGTTTTCTTACTCAGGATTGTTGTTTCATGCAAAATATAATAATACTATATTTGACCTTAAATACTATTTCTTCTCAGAATGAAAAAAACTCTCAGACCTTGTCTATTTCCTGGTTGAAGGTCTCACAAACTCTGTAGACAATTTATCTTTAGGTATATTGTAAATGTATATATAAAGGCTTGTAATATAACCTTTTTCTGGGAACAAACATATATGGAAAATCAAATATAAATAATGTTTATTAATTAAATCTTCATTTTTTTTATAAAATCAGACATTTACAGTTTTATTTTCCAGGCCTGCCTGATGACACTGAACTACAAACAGTCTCTGTTTCACATTTTACTGGCTTGGCAGTCACACTTATAGTGAATAGTTCATATTTGATGTGTTTGACCTTAAAAGAAGGTCATGAAGGGGCTATTATTTCCCTGACATTGCCCAAAACATGCTTCACGCCATGTTTTGTGAGAGGAGAGACCCTGGTGGTCGTAAATACTGACCAGTCAAAGATTTGTATCCTTTACTATAGTATTGATTAAATGTTTTATTTAGAAGGACTCACAGTTTATACAAAACTTGTTGAAATAAGTGGGTTTTTTTACTTATATTACAATTTTCAATAGTGTTACTAATGCTTCAACAGTATAGAGTGTTTTCTGTCACAGTTTCAAACAGTTATAAACAGCTCTAATTTGAACAGTTGATGGTGTTTTATCATTGTAAAAATCATGTTTTCACTTTTAACTCAAACTTATTTTTTGGATGGCTGACCTATAAATAGTGAGTCAAAATTAATTCAAACATAATGCCTGAAGGTCTCCAGCTGATATACACATATGCATACAAACAATTATATAAAACTACACTGTTGACACATATAAGGCAAATATGTGCAGTACCAAACAAATAGACAAATTTTGTATTTTAGCAGCAACACGATATACTTCAATACTTGATAGTTGCTTTTCACATAGTTGCTACCCACATAGGTGTGTCTAAAGGTATACTTGTATGAAGTGTAATAGAGGAACTTTTATTGGTTTCTTACAATGATTATTTAATAGGGTTTTAGCCAGGATAAAGAATAAGGTGCCGCAGAAGAGGGACAGGGTGCTAAGTGAGAAAAGGGCACATTGTATCTGGGCTGTGAAGAACTTCAACATTATGAATTTGACAGCAAATGTTAGATATGTGTTTAAATGAAGTAAAATTAGGTTTCAACAATCATATTATTAGTTTTAGTCAAAACATAAATATCTGAAAGTCTTAGGCAGTTAATTCTATGAAGGCAGAAGTGTTCTCATGCTGGTCTCCATGAGGGCAGAAGTGCTACCAAAATGCGCAGTACCAGCCTTTAATAGCTCTTATGCTGAAATCCTATGTTTAAAGCGTTGTACATGTTACTGTAGAACTTGCTGAGGGTAGTCTATCAGATTGTTTAGTGGTTAACAGATAAAATTGTTGTGACTTGCAATCTTAATATTTCAATGTTTTTTTGTAATGTTAATGTTAATTATTTTATTTTTTAACACAGAAGACAAGCTTTTCATAGAATGTGAATAATACACTTTTCAATTGTTTCAAACTGTCATAAACATAATTAACAATCCTTAACAATGAACTAGGTTTCTATGATATCCATTCTGGAAAGGAACTTTTTTCAATAGATCTTACCAAAATTGATATTGACTTTTCTACAATCCAATCCTGGTGTAGTTCAAAATCATTGGATAACATAATATTTGCTCAGCACACAGGGGATTTGATTATTCTGGATTTGAGCGCTTACAGTGCGATATTGTCACAAAGGAAGAATGAACTCCGAGGTAGTGTGGCATTGCAAACCTGTGAGTATGGCGACACTCCGTGGAGGGGAAAGCTGCTTCACTTACATGGGAAGGATGTTAGGAGTAGAAAAAGTCCGTCAGATGTCAACCAAATATCATCTGTTTCACACAATATGTCTGGTAAAAAGACAGTATCCGGGTTTTCTCAGGGAATTCATGCAAAGGTTAGTTATGAAATATTTAGGATGCCTTATACATATTAAATGCGCACTTTTTAATTTATTTCATACCTTGAAAATATCCGTCTTATATATTGCACTATATAGTCATAAAGTATGGACACAATGACAGAATCCTTTATTACACATGGTGCTCTCCGATTCTGTATCAAAATGCACATGCTCAAAACGTCCTTTTAATTCTACATAAAAGAAAAAGGACACTTGTTTGTCAAATTTAAATGTTTGAAATATATTTTGATTTCAAGTATTCTTTATAGTTATGAAACAAATGAAATGTTTTGTTAGTCACTTGATCTGTGGGGTTTTATTCATCCCAGTTACATGTCAAAAGTCCATATCGCATGAGACCACAGGAGAAGTGATACATTCCAACAACTGACTAACATAATATTCCCTATTTACCATATGTTAATTTCTCACTGTCAGAACATATCTGACATGATCAGATTTTAAAGTTTACTCTTTTTCATATTTGTCAGCATTCAAGATACATTTACTTTACATTGCTTTAGCTCTGACTGCAGATTGCTTCAATCTCACAACATCCTTTACAATTTAAACTACAGCATTTCTTTGGCTGAATTGGAAGGTCTAAAATCAGCAAAATTATCCGTAAATGATCAGAAAGTGTCTGTAAGCTAATATCTTACTAGGTTGTTTAAATGTGACCTGATGATTGATATAAATTATGAAAAAATATATTACGAAAAAAAACTTCACAAAGTTTATCACCAAAAAGATTGTTCTTTCAGGCACAGGTTCCCAATCCCATTGCCACAACCTGTGTTCAAGCACCAGACTGTGTTAAGGGTTACAGCGTGGAAACCATGTGTGTCGATGACCACAATGTGTCCATTACTTACATGTACAACGACACCCAGATGCTCTCCAGGTGGTCATTAAAACACCACCTATGGCAAAATATCAGGTGCAATTTTGTTCAGAAGAATTTATATTTAAGCATCTGCTTTGATAAGTTACTAAGGTGATAAGTTACTAAGGATCTTTGCTGATTTTGGCAAACAGATTTTGACTATAAATGTCCAATTGTAATTCCTACTATTGTAAATGACAGAGTTCCATGATATTTTTTCCAAATAGTGTGGAACGTACATGTAGTCAAATTAAAAATGTTACCTATTGTTATTGAGGCGCTCGTGTTGCTGGACTTAAAGTATAGTGTTTTATGACCACATTGTTGTTTGGGCCCATGCCTTGAACCTCTAAACAGGGTTTATTTCTGAATGTCTAACTACTGGGCTTGTCCCTCTAGTTTTCCTTGTATTCTGGTTATTGTCTTTTACAAACTATGAGTAAAAGTATTACATTAATTCTGAAAAATCCGAAAAAAGAGAAATCTTACCCCAAACATTTGTTTAGGTTGAGTTCTGGTGAGCACACCATATTGTCCAACATTCCCAGTATTCCCCACCTGGTGGTCACAGGGAAAGAGCTGGTCGCCATTGTGGATAGTGATGCAATGGATCAGGAACGGCTTGTCAGCGAGGTCAGTATGGTCAAGAAAAACAGGGGGCAGCTAGGCCAATTTTGATGTTGCCCACTTTCTGACTTAACTACAGAGATAAGGGCCTTATCCCCATCCGTTTTGCATTTTATTGGTAATTTGACTATCTTTTACTACTGCGACTGGATTTACATACATACATAGGTCTGCATTGCTAGCTACTTCCATGAAAGAAGGCATGCTTTAACTTTGAGTATGTATGATTTTTTAGCTTGACTATCAGTGTCCTGTTTAAGGGCAAGTTGGCCTCTTTTACTAAACTCAAATACCCTTAATTCAATTCACTTCATTCTTCACACAGATTTTCTGGGCCATCACATTAATTGGTTACATAGCTCCATATTATCCTTAATACAAAGTATGGACCTTGATTGATTTAGGAGCTCAGATTAAGTTTTAAGGGCACATTGTGTCCGGTTACAGTTTTTTTAATTTCTAAACTATTTATTCCATGTACTTCATGCTTAATTATTCACAGCCATCACACAATTAGACTACATAATTTCATATTTTATACTTTTTATTTTGAGGTTTTATTTACTTATATCAAATGACTGTTAACTTTCGATAAGTAAAATTTTCTTATAGTAACTGTATTACGGATACTGAAGGTGAAGGTGTTTTCAAACTTGATATCATTACACAGTTGATGACATTTGGTGGAGCCCCTCTAGCAGACTCGGTCTGTCATTTGAACAACTGGGGTCGCTGTTCACTGCCCATACATACTCTCGAGGTTGGCCTAAAACACAGACAGCTTGATACAGTCACATACTTCCTAAACAGCAAACAAAAATGTACGTATCATATCACAGATATCCCAAACACCGTGGCTATTTTTCTATAATGAACCCCATTGGCAATATGTACATAGAGAGTAGAGTAAGAGGGGTTAAATTTTGTTGTATACCGATTGGATTATTCCTTACTTATCTCAGTCATGTTTGTATTGAACTAATCCATTTATAACTGGTCTGTTGTTGTTTTTTCATGAGAAAATGGAGTTGTTGTCTTAGCCTCAATGTCATCAGGTTTGGTGATGTTGTGCAAATACTTAAGTCTTTTCCATAAACAAAAACGAAAATCAAGATACTTGCATAAAACTGTATTCACATGTAACCAGTGACAAGATTCAGGTGAGTGAACATGTACTTTCCTTCTGTAGATTTCACAAGTATCCAGTCATTGGCTGGTCTTGAAGTCGAAATGGAAGATGAACTGCCACGGTTTGGATATTTGGAGTCTTTGAATCAGTTGGAACCAGCTCTCAAATTAATGCTTGAATCTGTAAGAAGTTCATTGAAAGACAAAAACTCACAGACATTTGGGAAACAGGTTCTGGATGCAAAAATGGAGTTTATGTATGAGCTGTTCTTGGATGGTCTTGTGGTGTTAGAGGGGGCAACTGATGAAGCACAGAGGAAGGACATTCTTCAAGCCACAGGTGATACAGAGTGGTTCATTATGCATGCAGTTTGTGGGGTTAATGTCATGACATCAGCTTTTCTTAACATTCCTATATGATTAAAATTTTGCTAAAATTTCTGTTTATGGAAAACACCCACCACCATGAAATTGCTTAACATGATTTATTTTTTTCTCTTGAATTCATAAATATTTGGAATCATTTTGACATGCGTTTGTATTACTTTTAAATAATGTGTTTCTTGTCACATTTAATGAACAGATTTTCACAATCAGAATTTTGTATCAAAGACCAGAAAACCAACAAAATCATCAGATTTTTTCGAAACTTAAAAAAGAAGAAACAATGATTTTGCCCTAATAATTTGTTGAAAATTCCTTAGTAACCCCCAATTTTTATATTGAAATTGATGTCAGCAAATTCAACGTACAATGAACTTTTGCAGAGAAAGTGCAGCATCATATAGAAGAGATGAGAAAATATGTCCGTCTGATGGAAGAGAGTGTAAAAATGGGCGGGAAGGAGGATAGTGTCTCTGTAGGGAGTAGTACAAGTGCCTCACTGATGGAGAGGAGGATAACTCCGGGGGATAGGGACACGGGGCTCGGGGATATGGACATGACTGATGCAGCAGATGAAGGCTCAGAGGAATCCTCTTCAATGTACAGAGCCTGGGACAAGATGGACACAATGGTATAACTGTGTGACAATAATTTGTTGACCAGTCCAAAGTCTGTATTCAAACAAATTGCACATTAATGATATGGAACTGTGTCAGTACCTAGCTACAGTGCTGAAAGCACCAACAATGTGTCTAAGGTATCTGGTACAATAATGTGTTTATGTTGGAGGCCTGGTGATGCCATATTATTTTGGTATCTTTTGAAAGGGTGTTATTTTAAGAAAAAAGTACAAAAGTTTCAAGTAAAATAACCAACAAGCTTTTTTGGACTTGATACTTTGCAAAACCAGTCAGTTCATATTTGATTTCAGTTAAAATAGATAATCAAATTGTAATATTTTTATGCATGATATTCTTTTGGTCATGTATTTAACATAATCAAAAAAGCAATTGCCCTTCTGGTGGGTTTATTCGTTCCATGATGCAAAACCAGACTTTCAGCGGACATTTGCCAATAACTTTATTCACCAGTGTTATAAAATGATTTTAAAAATGAAGTTGTTATGAGTAATTTTACAGCAATAATGTTTTATTTCCTCAGACAGTGATTGAAGATGGAATTGTCAAAAACAAGATGCCGGAACTCCAGCAATACTTTCTACAGAGGGAAAACCATGAGCTGGCGGATTACAGTAACTTGTGTTCACAGGGACTCCAGCTTACCCTCAAGTACATTAAATCCCACGATTTACAGAAGGCGAAGCAGCTCTTAACGAGAATGGTAGTTATGCTTCTTTGATTAGTTTTGTAGACATTTTCTACCTACCTCATCTGCTCAAATCTGATTTAGTACTGTTATGAGAAAACCTATACGCTTTACTTTGACATTTTGGTAACATGTTAAAACAAGAGATGTTCGAGATGTTTACAAAGTATATGATACTGAACACTGGTATTGGGCTTTAAACATAGGTTTGCTGATGGCTGAAAGTGACCTTGACATTAAACTTCATTCAAAGTCAAATCACTTTCCTTGGTCAGTGTGATGGCACGTCACCAAAGCAATTTCTGTAACTTGTGGAGATCATTTGGCGAGGTGTTAAGGTTAATTCATTGAGCAATGCAACCATGTGCTTTTATGTATTGATAAAATATAATCCTGTAATAGGTTAACAGATTGTTTAGTTGACAAATGGGGATCGGTCAATTATAATTTCATTCGCCTTTATCTCATATTCTTTTATTTTACATGTATGATATAATGTCATAATTTTGCTACTATTTGATTTATGTAGTTTATTCTTGTTTAATCATTTATATGACTGTGTTTGATTTTTGAATCATGATTTTTTTCAGGGGATGAACGTTGTTGACCAAATGTGGCATATAGCTATGTTCACTCTTGACATTGATGTTTGTATGACCATCACAGAGTGCCTGAGTGAAGACAAATCTCTATCTGAAGATCAAATCGCCATGGTTACATTTCTGAAAGAAGTGAACAAACTTTATCCATCCAGAAACTTTCACCAGCAGCAAGATCTCTACCCTCATATCAAAGACTGGTAATTTTGATTCCTACGTATTTGATGCAAAAACTTCTATTTGCAAGATTAAATGTAACATCGTGGAATGATTAAGGTGATTAATTTTAAGGTGCAAGAACAGGTATTCAGTCTTCTATAAATGCATAAATATGACCCTTGTTTTCAAAGTTTTTATATGTAAACGTATAATTATTTGGTAGGAATCCGTGAAAAACTGTTTTTGTTCACTGAAGTGGAAACACTAACATTCGTGCATGGCTTGAATTTTATAAAATATGTGATACATTTGTTTCAGTGACTCACATCAAGTTCAGAGACTTAAATCACTAGTACAACATGCATCAGAGTTTGACCTGATAAGCCCATGTGGAGCTCTAGGGGATGATAAGGCAGGTGATGAACACCGCACACCTGAATGTTACAATGAGATTCTCCTAGCCTGGATCCAGCATTTGGATACAAACACCAAGGATCTCATAAGACTTGATGTCCAGATGAATAACCAAGGTAACATTACTCTGTACTAACTCATTCTAGCTCAATAGTGCAGATAGCTTTTAAACTGATATTAATCACTTTCAAGTTCATCTCTTGTGAAGAACCCAGTTACGGTGTCTTGTGTGATGCTAAGAAAACATACCATTGGTTTGTTCGGAACCAATGACCACCTAGGTTGCTTAAACCGATTACACTTTTGATTAATTTTGTATCATTACAGTATATGTTTACAATGTATGTTTATGTATATTATGATGTGGCTCACAATTTGAAGGAATTATTCTCTTTGACTCTACCCTCCCTTATTATCTTATTATTATCTTCTAGGCAGATTTCAAATATAGTTGAATTCACCTTGAATTCTTACAAACTGAGAGGAATATTTTAGTTACCAAGCTTTTCCTTGTATTGCAGATGCCCCTCTTGAGATGTTCAGCAGTGATATGATTTGGGTGTATTTGTTGTCACGGAACATGACAGAAGTTTTGGTTGCATGGATTGACCATAGTTTTAATGTAAAGAGCAACTCCACTGATTTTCAGTGGCCAGTATCAAGTTTAAGACCCCTAGACTCTGGCTTTGTCAATAAAATTGAGTTCTGCACTTCACAAACTGGTGCTGTACTCAGGAGAGAATTTGCAAGGTACACAAAGATTTTCAGAGTTAATGCACAATGGGGACCGTTGGTCGCCAATTTAAAAACCCCAGATATGGTTAATATGTTACTTTTAAAGCATTGAATGATCAGGATTAATTTCATAATGATCATGTAAAAAGTTATACTTTTAACCATTATTGCCCAATTTCATTAAATGCTTGTTTCTTATTATGTACATATATATTTATTTAATAATTTTCTTAGTTCAACAGTGTTTAATACGTATTATGTATACATTTGCAGTCACGGAATATTTACTGAGGAGACTTTGGACAGTTTTCCTTTGCTTCTGAACCAACTGTCTGCGATTGGTGGACCTTTACTGCTGCCTCACCCTCTCCAGCGAACTGGGGCGGAACACTTGAGAAACTTCCACGGGAATATGGTGAAACACTGCATCCACAGGAACCTCCCCCTCTTACTATGGATGTACTGTTCTACACACAAGTTAGTCATAATTGATTACATTGTTAGATGTTGGCTATTTAGAATAAGAGATCACCCAAGTGGTTCCAGATAAGATTCCTACCCATTCCAAACCTTCTCATGGCCTTTCGAAATAGACGCCAGTACTGGGTAATACCCAGGAAACAGACTGGAGTGGGATTTTCTAATTTGATTTTCAGCCTACATATGTATATCACAATAAAAAAGATCTTCAGTTGACTAAACTATAATTATGGACTGGTGTTACCCATATTGAAATGTTTTAATTTGCTTTTTTACAGAGTGCCATTAGAAATTGTCCATCTTTCGTGTGATGGTGAAAATGTCGCCTGGTTATCACTCTTCCTGTGTTTCTATGCTCTGGTCTGTTCGGATCATCAGGAAGGTATATTGTTTTGTAACTCCCAAAGTATCTCTTGGAAATAAAGTGTTTTTCAACAGACCATTTTCAACCTTCACCAGATCTTTATCAGTGTTATGTTGATCTTTAACAAGTAAATGCAATTTTGGTAATGAATATGTACAAATACATGATAACATGTTATTTAAGGCATACCATAGGTAAAAAAAAATGACTTTTAGCATAGTTACATTTATCTGTTATTGTTTTGTTATTAATTAATATTTATATCCCCGCAAACAGATATTGAAGGGAGTATATTAGTGTTACCATTCGGTTGGTTGGTTTGTCTTTCGGCAGTCTGTTGCAATAGGTTTACTACTTCTACAAATGGTTATAAAGAAGTGTACAAGTTCCAAACATATTTTCCGTTTGTTGTAGCAGATTCATTTAAGTCTTACGGCTTTTAACTGAATTTTTACTTCTGTAGTGTCTCGGTGTATGTATGAAAGCAGCCTGGAGAATTCAGCTGTCGTGTGGGGAGACGAGCTGTCCAGTGTTGGAGAGATGTTGAAAGGGAACCATCCACTACCTGCACTCGCCACTCTCATGTACTCCCCTCACAAACTGAATCAGGTAGGATATAATCATGTTGTGTAAATAAGCTGTTATATGAGCTGCCCAGTATAGGGGGAGATGTTGACAGGAAATCATCCATCATCCTTAACCCACTCTCACCATGCTCATGTAAGTTTCTAACAAACTCAAACAGGTTTGAAAATCCCAGCCCTGTGCTCACTGATATTGATTTGAAATTGAAAGAGGGCTAAAAGTTCAAAGCAGTGAAAAATATCAAATGTTATTTTACCATCGGTGAAGGATCGTTTTTATTTCAATGATAAATCTCTATAAATAACCGGAAAGCATAAATAAAAACTACTATCTATGAAAGACTGTTCTTTGCTAATATTAATAACAATCTTAATAGGTGACATTTGTAACTCAACAACTTGAAGCCTTTGATGGAATGTCTTCGGAGTCAGTTGAGCGTGTGATACAGGCCTATCCCAAACTGCACATGGCGCTGTTTCCCGCCAGTGTATCAGACGTTCCTAAATCTGATGTCTCCATGTACCATCTTCTACAAGGCAACGCCCCGTTTGATCCGTCAAAGTTGTTTGGCTGGCAGAGCACAAATACTGTCATGGGGGAAGGTAAATATTCCACATGCTTTAATATAAGTCGTGCTTATCTCGTTTCATTCTTGTTTTTTTGTCACACAAATTAGCTGAAGTGTAATTGATAGTTTGTTGAGAATGTCTGCCTCGTCTTCCAGTGATTGCAGACATGTGTAAGAACACAGATGATAATAAATACAAAACTTAAAACCTTGACTTATAATCAATTACATGTATTGCATTTAGTTTATACTTATTTCTTTTAGCTCAATTGTGCTTTCTCGGGTAGAAAGCAGTAATGATGTCCACATTAAGATAATTCTTAAAGTTTCCCTGAAGGGCGTCGAACCAATAACCTCTTCGATGACACCCACCATACACCACTAGACTTCTCCTGCCCTCATTATAGTGTTATAACAATTTAAAATCTATTTTAGATGCACTGAGATTAATGCCATACTTTTCACGTTCTGAGCTAATGGAAGAGAATGGATACAATGAGCATCTGCGTTACAACTATTACCTCAAGCAAGGACGACCTTTGTTTGCATTCAGCAACTTTTTAGCGGAGGAGTTTAAGAATGGTGGGCATACCCTTTCATCGAAAAGGTATGTTTATATATTTTCAGCCTGTTCTGAGTATTGCCACTCCGGCAAAGAGAAAAGTGAGTTGTGCCCTTAGGGTAACTGTGGTGAACAGACAAGCATTGAAAACCTTTTTCTGTGATCCCATTTTTCTTTATTTAAACATTAAACACATGATTTCGGCATCGATGATTGTAACATGACATAGTATCTTATATAATACCATTGAAGAATTGATATAAATTCAGATTGGCAATAGCAATTGGAACGTCTTTATGGATTGGTGTGAAGTTCTTCCACAATGCGCAAATTGCCACAGCCTGTGTTGTGTTTCAAGAGCTTCTTGGTCACGACAGCCTCTTGCTGCGTGCATACATTCACATCGGCAACGAAATACTGCAGCAAAGACATTTAGGTGTGACGGGTACCATGGAACGAAGAAGAGAACAGCTGAAGAAAAATGAACAGGAAGTTGGTCAGTATACATCATTGTCCTTCAGAAAATTAATATTATAAATTCAGGTACAATGTTTCACCAAAGTGAAATTGCCTTGTCAATTGTCCGAGGTTGTTAGACAGAGGTGTTGAAAACAATACATTGGATAATACAACCATGTTATATTATTTATTAGAGAATGACAATCCCTTTATTGGTTGGATGAATGACAACCAGCTTTATGTTAATGTTTTAAGGGGAAATCTTTGTTGGTTTGTGTGAAAACTTAAATTTCGACCTTTATTCAAATGTTTTTTTCATGTATACCAACTTATGTCACTTTATATTATCAGTGACATTACATTTATATGTAAGTAGTTCCGTCACTCAGCTTAGGATATTTTAACCAGGTTTCCAAAGTAAATCCTGATTAATAGACTTGGTTTTGTTGGTGGACGAACAGGTGTAGGGGTGTCAAACAGGTTGTTCAATAAATTTACTTAGAATTGATAGATAGTTATGAAACTTGGTGTGTATGTAGAGTATGTGAAGATGAAGCATGAGATTGGTGGATTTATGCTCAATGGAGCTGTCACCAAAAAAAAAAAAAAAAAAATCTGGTCATTATCGTTTGAAATATTTAAAGCATATCGCAATCTTACGGAATGTAAAGAAATATTTTGAGATTTCATTTTGGGTCAGAGGGATTGAGATCAATGTCACCATAACTAAAAAAAGAAAAGTTGTTTCAGCTCAGTATCTTTTGTTTTAATTAAACTTGTTGTGTTCGTAGCTTGGGATTTATTTTGGGGTCACTGGGGTCATAGTCAAGTTTGCTCTTAGTAAAGATAACAAATATGTTTTCACTCAAAATGTTTACAGAGAATTTATGTATGGTGGTGAAACTTGTTGCGTAGTAAATTTATGGGAAAACGTAGCTTGATGTTTTTTAGGTTGATGTGTTCAAGGTCAAGGTCTCAGTTGGTGGGTTGAAGGTTACAATTGCAAAAATAGCAAAAAAATGCTCAATAACTTCTATTGTAGTTTATGTGAATCTTTTTTGTTTGGGAAGCTTAAATGAAAACATACCTTGTGGTTGCTTGGGTTCAAGGGCAAGGGCATGGTTCACTGTGAATAATGGTTTCTGCTCAATTACTTAAGTTTGAAATAAATTATATATTATATATTGATGATTAGAATCATTAGATAATAGATTTGAGGTTAGTTGGGTCAAGGTCATTGATGATAAAAAAAGAGAAAAAAAGTAAAAACTTGAATCAGCAATAACACATGGTGATGAAACTCAGTATATTGAAGGATCATTTGAAAATGTACTCTGGAGAGGGGTTAAAAGGTCCGTTAGGTCATGTTCAAGGAAGCTACCACTTAAAACAGAGAAATGTTTTTAGCTTTAAAACTTGAGCGAGGAGAAACATACAATCTATGAATATTGTAGTATAGCAAACTTGTGTAAAGATGCACATTTAAATTGAATTTGGGTGATGGGGTCAAGGTCAGGATCACTGTTACTAAAAAAAGAAAATTAGTTACTTATCAATAAATCTAGTTAGGGATGATTAAGTGTTTTATTTAGCAAGCTGTGAAGAAAATAAAATAAGGTTCTGCCCAAAAGCTTGATATAATTGTGTATAGTATGTGTATTGTTATGAAACAAAGTGTATAGATGTACTTTGTGAGTACATTTGTGGTTGATTAGGTCAAGGCCATGTTCAATGTTAAAAATATTGTTACAGATTATTGGAAAGCAGGTTATGCTCAATTGCTTTAGTTCAGAATGATGTGCATTAAATACTTTCGGTATATAGCAAGCTCATGTACCGATAGTTAGGATTTGGGGTTGAATGACATGGCTTGTAAGAGAACTTCATTCTGCCAAAGTTTCATAAAGCACAAATAAAAAAGGTCTTTTGTTGCATTGCAGCATTTCTAGTTTACATATAGATCAATGAAAGCAACCCGAACTACTACATTTAATCATATTCATGTTACCATACCTTGAATCAATATCATTTATAGCCCATTTGATAATAATCTCCTTCAAAATGATTTATATCTTCCAAGCTTCCAGTTCAGTCAATATACAGATTTAAGCGCAATCAGTAACAGAGATGTTGGTAAACATTTAATATAAAGCAAGAGAGAAGATAAATCTTATTGTTTAAACCTGAAATCTATAAAATCTTTTAGCTTTCATCAAGTAAAGAATGCAGTGTATTTGAAATAATGTTAAAAGACCAAACATGACAACGAAGCTTTCAAATAAGGTAGCAGCTATGGATCTGTCAGTGACTAACCAGGAAGTCAAAGCTTCAGTGATTGTTGGGATAGACTTTGGGACCACATACAGTGGCTATGCCTTCATGTTCACCAGTGATCCAACCTCCATCTACACAGCCATTGGGGAGGAAAGGCAACCAACCTGTGTGCTCCTCAACCCAGATAAAACTTTCAATGCCTTTGGTATACAGGCTCTTGAGAAGTACAGTGAGTTAGAACCAGTTGAACATCAGTCATACTTCTTGTTCCACCACTTTAAGATGAAACTGTACGAAAGTAAGAAGCTGACGAGAGAAACAATTGTTCAAGATCAGACTGGAAAAGAACTGAAAGCAATGGATGTTTATTGCATTGTCTTGCAGTACTTCTATAGAAAAGTTATGGAACATGTTGGCCAAGTAAAAATCATGGAGGGAATATCTTCCAACCAAATTCTGTGGATGTTATCAATACCGGCCATATGGACAGATTCTGCTAGACAATTTATGCGTGAAGCTGCAGTTAAAGCGGGGCTGGAAAATGTAAGGCTGGTCTTAGAACCAGAGGCTGGTGCATTGTTTGCCATTGATAAACCATTAAAACTGAGAAGGGACCAATCAACAGTGAAGTTTCCAGTTGGTCACAAGTACATGTTGGCTGACCTTGGGGGAGGGACAATTGACATTTGTGTCCATGAAATCTTAGAAGGTAGGACACTATGTGAACTATATAGAGCTACAGGGGGCTATGCTGGGGGCTCGAGAGTGAACCATGAGTTTGAACAGTTCTTAGTGAGATTGTTCGGGGCTCCAGCTCTTGATGAATTTAAAAGGAAATTGACTCACTCTTATCAAGAATTCATCAAGTTGATTGAAACTAAGAAATGTACATTTTCGCATGACACAGACAAAGTTACTGTAATGCTGGATTATGACTATGTGGCATTAGTGGAAACAGACAACGGAGAAACTATAGAAGAGATGATATCGGGAACAAGCTATAAAGATCTTGTACACTTCAACAGGGTAGGCCGCCGTTTGACCCTGAGCAATTCTGTCATGAAGGAATTTTTTGACAGTTCTGTTCGGGTTATTCTAGAAAAACTGAAAGACATTATTTTGGCTTGTTCAAAGGACAACATCAGAACCCTGCTTCTAGTTGGAGGTTACTCTGAATCACCTTATGTGAGAAAAAGAATACAGCAAGAATTTCCCAACCTTCAAACTGTGATAGTAGAAGATGGGAGACTGGCAGTGATGAAAGGGGCTGTGATGATGGGACTGAAGCCCAGAAATATAATACAAAGGAGGGCTAGATTCACATACGGGTTTGAAATTGACCTATTGTTCAAAGAGGGGGAGCATCCAGAAAAGTTGAAGAGGAAAAGGGATGGCTTGACTCTGTGTGCAGGTGTGTTTGACAAGCTGATCAAGCAAGGCCAGCTTTTGCAACACCAGCAGGAATTCTCCAGGGAATTCTATGAAACCTTTAAACAACCAGAGAGAAAACAACTATGGGGATGTGTGTCACTTTGGCGATCCCCGAAGCGTGACCCCAGGTACTGTTACCTGGAGGAGGACATTTGTGTGGTGGCGGGGGTGATTAGAGTCCCACCTCCTCCTGGGGGATGGCCTGATGTAGTACAATGGGTAGATAAGTTGATAGTGGGGGAAACTGAGTTCACCATGAAAGTGTTTATAAAGGAGACTGGTCTGGAATATGAAGTAAACATTGATTATTTATGAACAGACTAGCAACTGCTGCAGTGAAGTGACCTGATTGATGTGTTAATTTTGTGTTATGTTCTTTTTGAAAGGTTTTTTTATTGTGTTTAACACCATTAAATAAAAGGTCAAATTCCATGGCTTTGGTCACAAACAATTAATTTTTAAGGCGTTATGGCCCCTTTTAACTTAAAATTTGCCCAAAATACAGTGTCTTGACATAAACTCCTGCAAGGGTTGGCGAATTTGCATAACATAAAGGTCACATGTTTAAACCATCAAATTCAAGTCAAGTTCGACTTTTGTATGAATCTACCGGTAATAAGTTTTTACGGAGTTACCTCTTTTCAAATAGAATTGCTCAAAAATACGGTGTTGAGGTAATAACTTATATAGGGGTTGTCTGGTTTAAATATTTTTGGTATGCTTATTTATCACTATGAAATACAGGTCAAGTTTGTCTTTGATTAGAAACCACAACTTTCTGACAGAGTTATGGCCCCTTTTCAAAATACAATGTCCGGACAATAACTCATGAAAGAGTTGATGGATTTAAAAGATTTTGCTACCATATTTTAAACCATAAAATACAACTCAATTTTCGTAAAATTTGCAAAAAAACAATGTTGTCCATATGTTAACATATGACAGGTACAACAGATTTAATGATTTTTATGACCCCAATACACATGCTTAACGCTATAAAATGCATGTCAAGTTGGCTTTTGTTACAATCCACCAATGTTTGAATGCTAAACACTTCCTGTGTCCAGGCTGTGTGTTGGGGTATTCATCACTCATGTGAAACTCTAGTTTTATTGAATTTCATATTATTCATTGTTATTGTATTGATGTAAGTTCAATATTTGGATCTTTATTCTGTAAATGATATACACGATTTAGATAATAAAGAAGTAAAAAAGACACTTTTTTGCCCCTTAGAAGAAGTTGGGCTACTTGTCTGTCCATTGGTCTGTTGGTAGACTAAATCTTGGTGAATGATAACTAGAGTAGGCTTGTGCCTACAATCCTCCAACTTGTTGTGTTGGTCATTGTAATTGTGACCTTCAACATAAAAAGCTTGTCTGATTGATAACTAGAGTATGGTTGGGTCGACGGTCCTGAAACTTGGTAATTAGGTTTGCCATGACCAGTAGATGACACCTATTGGTTTTGGGGTCAAAGGTCTTGATTGTATTCATAATGTTGATTATCAAGAAGCAAAACATAAATCCTTTTCAGTTTCCATTTAGTTCTTCAAATTCAAAATATATGCTGTTTTTTCTAAGATTGATGAAAATTTGTTTTTAGTCTTACTTTTCTTTGAAAAAAGCAAATTTTACCACTTTATGTGTCAACATTTAAATTGTTTAAGCTTTATGGTGAGCTTTCAAATATTACCAATGTTCTGGAAGGGTGGTTATTCATGTTTTGAATAGATTTAAACATGGACTGTAATTGATAGCTGTAAGAAGTTATTAACATTTGAATAGCTCACAGGCCAATTATTGAACAATATTGAATTTTGTGATGCAAATATACAATGGAACAAAATTCAGTATGGCACTGCAGTGATTTATTATATAGCAATCTGAAGTAGATCTAGGGTTGATAGGAACAAAGTAAAGGTTATTGGTTATATATAGGAACCAAAAACATGAATTTGCCAAATTTCTTGAATGCAAAAATTAAAAACATTGTTTTGTTGCATGTTTAAGTTTAGTTGGCCCCTCGACTTTTTTAGCAAAACAGTCAACTTGTCTGCATCCACATGTGGTGATACTGCTCTGAAATATTGTATTTTTCTGTGTTCTAGTGGATCTGCTGCTACAGTGTATCGAGAGGGGTGGGCGGAGTGCCATGGAGCTGAAGATGGCCCTGGAAGCAGCCATACTAGCTGGGATCACCAGGGATAGACTTAACCTGTATGTTTCAATTGTAGTCTGGATAGTTACGGACATTATTGCAAAGTAAATTTTCAACCTCAAGTGCTGATTTCTCTTAAAATAAACAATATTATCATCATTAGTTTGTTTTTGCATTCTATTTTATGCCATTAAAATCAAGTTCATGTTTTGACACTGGGTTACATTTGTGTAATTTGATTCAGTGCAAATAATCTTTGCCATGATAAATCAATCATTGATTTAATGTACATGCATCCTGGCCTAAAATTCATCCTGCCAATTCTTACTTTACATTAAGTAGTTGGAGAAGTGTTCTCAGTGATTAAGTCAGAAGCCAATTTGGCATCACTCCTTGAGAAATTGATTTACATGACTAACCACCCACCGATAATATGTTTGTACCAGGTGTTCATTTGAGGCTGGTGAGAGGTGGACCCTGGCCGTCCTGCTATGCCAGCTTCTACAGCTACCATATAGCACCGAGTTTCTCGACACATGTGCAGACGCCAACCAGTGGCTGCCATTCATCTGGTTTGCTCAGCTGCACCAGTATAGTAAAGATCAGGTCAGTTACATTCAAACTTGACACATTATATATATGTTACGACTCCTAAAGGGTTCTCTTTAATGAGATGGGCTGTAAAACTGTAAACACAGTATATATGATTATAAGGACATTTATTGTCTTTGAACAAGGGACAGCTCGCGCCTATCCATAGCAAATATATGAACTGCCAACAATGAATAAATACCGAGAATGAATGTAAATGGGAAGAAAATACATAATACACATAGTTAGAACATAAATTTGCTTAATACTTCACACAGGCAACAGAAGGTAGAAGAATCAGCTCTCCCTGACCCTATTTATAACCACTCTGCAAAAATGTGTATAACCTGTAAACACAGTATATATGATTATTAGGACATTTATTGATTATTAATAATCATTAAACAAGTTAAGAAACAAAATATATTTAAACAATATTTTTTTCATTTTAATGTCAATTATTATACATTGTTTAGCTCTCGTCACTGCTGTACAAGTTCAAGTCCAGTCACCTGCAGGAACATTTACGTTATGTTCTTGTTAACGCCGACCTCCGTAGCCTGCAGTCAGAGGGGCATAGCACATCGTCAAAAAAACGCCAGGACGCTGGGAGGGATAAACGCTTAAATCTTTACTCAAAGATAGGTGTATTGAAACAAACTGAATCAGGTATAAATTGGTTCATCTCTGACTAATGATAAAAAAAATAAAAATATGTGTAAACTGTGACCTTAACTTTTTCTTAAACCATTTTTTTAACATTTACATAATTGGTTATTTAAATGTTCTCAATAATATTTTCCAAAAATTATAGACTCGGCCACGACATCTGATGATGAAGATAATCGTGAGTTTAGAACAGACAAAGAGATGGATGACGGTGAAGCAGGTAATACCTTTGATAGACGTATTGTATTTAATTAAACATTGTTAGTCTTTTTAGCTTTATATTTTTTTCAGTGCATAAAAATAAGAGTTGAACATATTTATGTAAATAAATGCATAATTCTAAGTGGCGATGACAAAATCAGACTAGATTAAACCCCCACTTGAAAGCTTCTACAAAGACAAGTAATGGAAAACACATTGAAGCTGTATTGCCTCCGGTAAGCTCCCCTGAACACAGAGGATGTATTGGCTCCAGTAAGCTCCCAGGAACCCATGGATTCCGTTGTCTCCTGTAACGTATGATCTTATTTCCAGTGTCTATGATGTACAACAGCTGTCCTGATGACATATTTGGTATTATTTTTGCGGCCCAGACGACAAACTGCCCATGGAAAACACTGTTGATGTACTCTGTTACATTGAAAAACTGCCTCTTTGCTGAACTTGCAGCTTGCCAGCAGGTACGGATTTTATGAGATAAAACTACTTTTATGAAAGTTTAAAAGAAGTAATAGATTGGAAAGTACTGTGCTATAAAGGTAGTGTGCTGCTGAATAAAGAAATATGGTTCCATTGTGCAGGTATTGTATATAGATGGGTCATCATCTTCCCATCAAGGGTATAACATAGATTGGTGCTCAGATTCAAATTGTAACATGAATTGATGCCTCGGTCCAGATTGTAATATGAACGAGTGTTACAATCCAGATTGTAACATAGATGGATGTTCTGATCCAGATTGTAACATAGATGGATGTTCTGATCCAGATTGTAACATAGATGGATTTTGTGACAATGTTTCTAAAAAATAAATCAACTGTATCATTGGAATATTTGAAGATGTGATAATTCTACTGTAAATTGTTTTCATAAATACATTTACAAATGATTTATGATTTTCATTTTGTGGATTTTAAAGAGTTCAAGTATCCTGGCGTGTTTGTGTGGATGGCTGGTTTCAATGATGGACGATGCTGAGCATGAGCGATTTATCGGGAACCATGGAAAATGTCCGTGGCGGTACAACCTGTCCATCCTTGACCAGCTAATTGACGAATATATTAGATGCAAGTGCGGATCATTACTTGTCACTGCCTTTGATATATTCCAAGAGGTAAACATGTACAGATGCAGTATTAGCATTTTCTTTTTTTACAAGCCCATGCTTGATTCATACTTGTAGACTCTATAAAATAAGTGTATGAATTTAAGTGAGGTTGGTTTTATTAAAAAAATTAACATTATCTTATAAATGAAATACAGTACAATACAGTGTAATGTAATACAATACAATACAATACAATACAATACAATACAATACAATACAATACAATACAATACAATACAATACAATACAATACAATACAATACAATACAATGCAATGCAATGCAATTAATAGCAATACAATAGCAATACAATAACATTTATAACAATGCAATACACTTGCTATTACATGCATTGTATACCCCTCAATGCTTTAACATTTTTTTTTTCTGAAAAACACAATGTTCCAATACAATACAATACAATACAATGCAATGCAATGCAATGCAATGCAATGCAATGCAATACAATACAAAAAATACAATGCAATACAATACAATACAATACAATACAATACAATACAATACAATACAATACAATGCAATACAATGCAATATAGCACCATACAATGCAATTCAATAAAATGCGATACAATGCAATATACTTGCTATTATATGTATTCTCATAAATGCTTTAACATTTTCCTTTTCTGTTTATTTAGCAATGCAATGCAATTAATAGCAATACAATAGCAATACAATAACATTTATAACAATGCAATACACTTGCTATTACATGCATTGTATACCCCTCAATGCTTTAACATTTTTTTTACAGAAAAACACAATGTTCCAATACAATACAATACAATACAATGCAATGCAATGCAATGCAATACAATACAAAAAATACAATGCAATACAATACAATACAATACAATACAATACAATACAATACAATACAATACAATACAATACAATACAATACAATACAATACAATACAATGCAATACAATGCAATACAGCACCATACAATGCAATTCAATAAAATGCGATACAATGCAATATACTTGCTATTATATGTATTCTCATAAATGCTTTAACATTTTCCTTTTCTGTTTATTTAGAATAGTCCACTGATACCGTTTCTGCAGTTTTATGAAGAATTTACTGAAACACAGAACTTTTCAAAATGCAGATTGCTGTTGGAAGAATTTAAAGAAGCTGTATTTCAAGTAAATATCTTTGTTTAGTGATTCAAGATGGTCATTTTAACATTTGCTGCTCTACATAAGTTATTATGTGGTTTTGTTTATCATGTCTAGAAACATCTTCAAAATAATATTTCTATTTGCCTTTCATGTAAAATATGAGGTTAGATATGAGCCGCAACAAGTTGAAATATGTCGGATAATCAATTGTTTAACTGGTCAGTTTGTGGCATAACGGGAAATACGTTTTCCATGAAAAGAAATGAAACTAACCTTGGCAGTATCTATGTTTTTCTATGGATGCCACACCATGGGAACCACCATTCTAGTTGCAGGCACAGAAAACATGATGCGATATTTCCGTTCAATTTACTATTTTTAGTATTAAATAACGTTTGTATAAACTCAAAGTGTATCATGTCCTTTGCACTTACACAGTTTCGCTATGAGCAGTCACGATCGGTCAGCAAGCCTGTAGGTGATTCGAAATGGTTGGAGCGGACCACTTACGAGTGAACAGTACATGCTCCTGCACAGACAATATACACCTTTTGAGCAAATTACTGGAAAATGCTCGAGTCGGAATAGTCAATGATTCTCGTGTTTAAGAAATGTCCATGGAGGTTTTAGCTGTACTATATTTTGGTTGAAGTTTGTGATAACCTGGTGTTCATTGACGACTTCAGATTGTCATGGTGAAGTACTTTAAATATCACCATAACTCACAAATCTTTTCTAGATATTCAAAAGAAACTTGGTTGACATGTTGCCAAGGACAATATGGTCACTTGAAAAGCCAGGCCCATAACACTGCCTATAATAATTGTGAGTTATGCCCCCTCGTTAAAACGGGAAACAGAGCATTGGTATAAGTTTCTATCCTATGGTTACATAATTCACCTTGTAGATTTAATTAATTATAATTATTAATGTTATTATTTGATAAGAACTATCAAGGGAAATGATTAATGTCTGCATCATAAAATGGTTCAAGAAAAAACAAGTATTTTTCCCCATTTTAGGTGTGATGAAAGGTGCTTTGAAGTGGTGGTAAAGATAAAATATATGCATAGAATTCTCTTCATTAAGAACGTTTGAAACTTACATTATCTTGATCTATTGTGCAAAGCACTAGCCGACTTGCATGTCCCTTCGCCCCTTTTTAGCTCGACTATTAAAGAATAAAGAGGCTTATTTACTACTCACCCCAGGCTTCAGTGTTGGCATCTGCATTGCCATTTGGTTTCCTGTTTAAATTTTTCGGGCAAGTTGTGTTTTTCCCCCCCCCCCCCCAAAAAACATGGTCTCTTTTAACCTCCATACCCTTCATTCAATTCACTTCATACTTCACACTGGCGTTCAGGCCATTACATAATTATATCCACATCATCCTAAATACAAATTATAGCTCCTGATTGACTTAAGGACTTTCAGGTAAAAGTTTGAGGGCACATTGTGTCCAGTTAAAGTTTTTTTGGGCAATATCATCCTTTGTACAAATTATAGCCCCTGATTGACATATAAACTTAATAATTAAAGTTTTAGGGCACATTGTGTCCAGTTAAAGTTTAAGGCAAGTTGGGATTTTCGCTAATAACTCGATAAATTCATTAAATTGACCTTTACTTTAAACACTTGTTGATGGCCATCATACAATTAGGGACCATAACTCCATGTAGCCTTAATACAAAATTATAGGCCTTGATTGATTAGAAAGTGGGTTAAAGGTTTAGGGCAACTTTAGTTTTAACACAGATCTCAAATTAACGTTCAACAATAGATTCATACTTCACCCTTTCGTTCATGACCATCACACAACTAGGTAACATAACTCCATATAACCAAATACAAAGTATTAATTTATTCTCTTTAACTTTTTTTAATTTGCCTTTTTTTTGGGGGGGGGGGGGGGGGTAATTAATTGCTTAATGCATTGATAACTATGACAAAGGCAGTGTATAGTCGAGCTATGCTGTCCTATGGCAGCTTTTGTTCCTTTCTTTTTTCAGCAACAGCTTCTTTATTCCCCAAGTCTTTGAAGTGCTATTCAGCTTTTATTCAAATCACAATGATCCATGACATCTTATGACGTTTTCTTTCTTATTTTTTCGCGGGACCAGTATCAGGGCAGTATTCAATAGTGATCTTATCCTTATCCTAGACATGCCTCACTGATTCCATTCAGTTCTATTTGTCAGCAAATATACAGGCTAATCACAAAACACTTATTGTTCTTATCTTAAATTTAAGTTGTCAAATCTAAGTGGCTTTTGAATACCTGAGAATTTTTCAATTCCTTTATAGAACATTATATTTAATGTCTGTAACAGGAAATAAACATTATAAATATAAAAGAATGAAGTGAATTTACCTGCATTTCTTATGGACTAAGCCAAGTTTTTAAATCATAAAACGTATGTTTGGAGATGCTTGATTAGACAACAGAACAAAATAGTGCAGTGTATTAGAGAGTTGACATTGTTCACGGGTGAAGTTGTCAAGTTGGTTTTGACAAATCCAGAAGAGCCAGGGCAGGGAGTGTGGTGACCATATGAGGAAACTTCTACAGAAACAGCTCTATGATGTTGCTATGGCCATTTGCTACATTATGTAGCATATCAGCAGATTACATACAATTCCAACAGGTTTGTGTTTTATAATTGCCCTTTAGTTGCTTTTAGAATATAAAGATACCTATAAGAGGATTTAATGGCGATATCTATATAGCATGATAAATCACATTTGGGCCTGTGGGGCAAGGTCAAGTTACTAAAATATAGATAAACAGTTATGTAATGGACATAGGATCCTTATTATTGATTATGATTGAATAGATTGACTGAATCCCAGCATATGGCTTAAGGAAATCAGAATAACTGCATATTTGTTATTTTGTTACACAGGTTTTATTTGGGTTCATTTTTTTGTTGGGCCATGATTTCAGAAAAAAAGCTAAGGACGAGGTGTGTAAAACAGATCTCTGCGTCACTCTCCCTCTGCTAGAACCAAGTTTTACCTTGACCTGTTGCCAAAAGTTTTAAACAACACAAGGTCACTTTGAGTGAGATTGCGAAGTTCTTCATGTAAGTTACATTCGATACTTTTGAATCTCTGAATGCATTAGCTACTCCTGGGACTTTATTACTCCTGATATTTGATACTGTTTATATGTTATTCTCCTGATACTTCATCCTCCTGATACTACATACCCCTGATATGTTGTACCTGGATACTTCATTCCCCTGATACTTCATACATCCTGATTGTTGATACCTGGATACTCATTCCCCTGATCTCATACCCTGATATGTTGCTACCTGGATACTTCATTCCCACTGATAATTCATACCCCTGAGACTTCATACCACTTATCTCATACCCCTGATATGTTGTACCCCGGATAGTTCATTCCCCTGATACTTCATACCCCTGATACTTCATACCCCTGATATGTCCTCCTCAGATACTTTATACCCCTGATACTTCATTCCCCTGACACTCCTACCTGGAACTCATGGCCCCTGATTATGTCAACCCCTGATACTCATACCCCTGATATGTCATACCACTGATAATTCATACCCTGATATGTCATACCCGGATCTCTAGCTCTGTTACCTTTATACTTCAGGGTTAAGTCGCTACCACATGTTTAAACATGTTGGCGATTGCATAGCTCTTTCACATCAGTTACATAATTGGTTACTTTTTTTAAAGAGAAAATAAATACTGTAAAAGTATTTAAGGAAAAAGATAGGACGTATTAAACTATTGGGTTTAATTGGGACATTTTCACATTAATATGCTGAAAAGGACTCTCGGTAACTTCTTTATTAACAGGTGAGAGTTCAGGCATCCGTACCCCAAGTGAAAAGAGCATCCCTGGTTTGAGATGGCTTACTATTGCATCAGGGAGATAAGTGACAGACATGAAGAATCTGCCCAGGACTGTACAAGCTCATGTGGATGAATCGGCATACAAGCAAAATGGGCCCTCTACACAGGTATACTTGTTAAACTGTCACCTTTATATGATATGCAATATTGTGTTTTGACATTGTGGATGTTTCTGTCAGTGTATGTATTTTCACCCAATAGGTTATGTCCAGTTGGCACTCTCTGTTGATCACTTAAAAAATGTAAGATGATCGTGGTCTCTGTCAAAAAATGAGTCGAGAAATGATTCTTAAGCTGTCTAGCTTTTGTCCCAATTGAAACAGAATTTGGTTATAAAACCTACCACTTTTACAAGAACAAAGTGAAGCAAAACTTATTCTACTCTCAAAACTAAGTTTTTAACTCCTTAAATAACTTAATTCAAAGTTTAATGTTTATTTACTCAAAGGAGTTGGAAACAGAGAACGAGATATGTTTGCTGAAGTTTCAATAGCAATTCCACAGCCCCCACAAAAAATCGAAAGAAAAGAATTGATGCATTATGGGAAATGCCGATAAACATCAAAAACCAAAGGGATTGGATGAATAATGTAAGTAAGCAGACCTATATAAAGGTTATAGGGTATATAAACACTGAATATTCATATACGTTCCTGATGTGTTTTAACTTAAAAGGTTGTTGTTCGGTGTAATTGTAATGTAACAAAAACAGTTTAAGAAATATATATTTATTATCCCTGTCGAAATCAAAGATTTTGCGGAGGGGGATATTGTGTTTGGCATTGTCTGTCCGCATTCTGTACTTATGTCATTCCGTTTCAATCCGTCCGAGGTACCAGATCTTGGTAGCATTGATCAGAAAGTGTTCAAACTTGGTCAGAATGTTACCCTTGATAAATCTCGACCCCACTTTTAGAAGAAGTGGGTACTGGGGTCCAAAAAAAACTAGGTCACTAGGTCAAATCTTAGAAAAACTTTGGATCATACTAGATGGCATTATACATGGTCAATATTCATTAACTTAATCAGAATGTTCCTTGATGAACTCTTGCCTTAAATAAAAATGGGTCGGCATATGATAAAAAATAGGTCACTAGGTCAAAATCTTTAGAAAAATCTTGTCCAGAACCATATCATGGTAATGCAGTGTGCAAGTTATGTTTAAAAATGGTCATGATGACCCCTTGATGAAATATTAGACCATTTAAAAAAGTGGGTCAACATGGGCGTCCAAAAACTAGGTCAGTAGGTCAAATCTTTGGAAATATTAAGCATATATAGGTCAAATATTCATAAAAATTAATCAGAAGTTTTTTTGATGAAATCTTGGGACTTATTTGAAACGGGGTACATATGATCCAAAATTAGGTCCACAAGGTTAAATCTTCAAAAAATTCTGTTGGAAACTATTTTATGCGTGGTGATTGGTCTGTTAAGTTCAAAACATGGTCAGAATATTCTTTTGGGTTAAATCCGACTGAGTTTTAAAAGTGTGTCATATGGGCAAAAACTAGGTCACTAGGTCATATCTTACAAAGGAAATCTTGGCGAAACACTCTAGCAGGCAATACATTGCTCTAATTTCCCATGAAACTTAAATCAGAATGCCTCAATGAAATCTTGGAATGGTATGAAGTAGTAGGTCATGTGGGGTAAAAACATGAGGTCACTGAGTCAAAATCTTAAAAAAAACCTTGTGACACGCAGGGCTCATATTTTTTGAAATATATCTGGACCAATCTTCATGAAACTTGATCAGTGTTTGCCATGATGAATCTTCGATTTTTTTTTTAGTTTTTTTTTTGGGGGAAAAAAACTGGGAAACATGGAGTCATAAACTAGGTTCCTTGGTCCATTTAAATGTTACATTATATACAATATTTTTTTTATTTCAAAACAGTGCCAATCACACTCAAACACATTATAAATATACATATTATAACTTCATCAACAATTGATCTTTCCATTCCATTCAACTCAGCCCAATCAAGGCAGGGGATATAATTCAAACTAAAATTTTGCTCTGTATTTTTTTATTTATCTTATATCATATATGTGTTCTTATTTTGAAAAAAATTGAAGAAAATTACCCATGGTGATATCAGCCTCTAAGCCTCATTGGGTTGCGCCATTGTTAATAATTCAGTAATTGGAAACTTTACTCGAAACTTATCAACAGTCTTTTTTATGAATTCCATAAAGAAACAAATGGATATTGTTTATTTTAGGAGGTGAAAGTGTTTGATTGCCGTTGTGTGAGAGTTATTGAATGATGGACTTGTGTCGGAGAGTTGCAGAGGTTTACTACACTATTTTCTGTACTTCTCACAAGACTTGGCCATTATCCTGGTATTGTTGTAGGATTTCTTTGCTTTTTAAACCTTAAAAAAATGACATAAAGCATGTGATAGACTTTCAATTTTGTTGTTCCTGTATTATAACTGTTGAATGAAGATTACACGAAAGAAAAAATAATTATGTACTGCATAATTTACTTTACCTAGACAGTGTCATGGATTGTTCATCACCTATTCCAATGTATTATGGAAGTGTATTCTACTTGGAATCTTTTCAAGAATTTCATCCGGATTATACAAAGTCATATGAAAATATACATAATTGATAAGATTTAAATATAAAGCTGGTCATTTAAACAAATGAGATCACTTTATTGTTTAAGACTTGCATCAGGACTGAGTTTAAATACACATTTTATTGTTTAAGACGTGCATCAGACTGAGTTTACATACAAATTTTATATTTAAGAACTTGCATCAGCCTGGAGTTTACATACACATTTATTGTTTAAGACGTTGCATCAGACTGAGTTTACATACAAAATTTATGTGAGTTTACATACACATTTTGTGTTTAAGACGTGCATCAGATGAGTTTACATACATTTTGTTGTTTAAGACGTGCATCAGACTGAGTTTACATACTCATTTTGTTGTTTAAGACGTGCATCAGACTGAGTTTACATACTCATTTTGCTTGTTTAAGACGTGCATCAGACTGAGTTTACATACTCATTTTGTTGTAAGACTTGCATCAGACTGAGTTACACAGACTGAGTTTCATACTCATTTGTTGTTTAAGACATGCATCAGACTGAGTTTACATACACATTTTGTTGTTTAAGACTTGCATCAGACTGAGTTTACATACACATTTTGTTGTTTTAGACGTGCATCAGACTGAGTTTACATACACATTTTGTGTTTAAGACGTGCATCAGACTGAGTTTACATACACATTTTGTTGTTTAAGACGTGCATCAGACTGAGTTTACATACACATTTTGTTGTTTAAGACGTGCATCAGACTGAGTTTACATACACATTTTGTTGTTTAAGACGTGCATCAGACTGAGTTTACATACACATTTTGTTGTTTAAGACGTGCATCAGACTGAGTTTACATACTCATTTTGTTGTTTAAGTTGCATCAGACTGAGTTTACATACACATTTTGTTGTTTAAGAACGTGCATCAGACTGAGTTTACATACACATTTTGTTGTTTTTAGACGTGCATCAGACTGAGTTGTTTAAGACGTGCATCAGACTGAGTTTACACTACACATTTTGTTGTTAAGACATGCATCAGACTGAGTTTAAATACACATTTTATTGTTTAAGACGTGCATCAGACTGAGTTTACATACAAATTTTATTGCTGAGTTTACAATATACACATTTTGTTGTTTAAGACGTGCATCAGACTGAGTTACATACACATTTTATTGTTTAAGACGTGCACAGACTGAGTTTACATACACATTTTGTTGTTTAAGACGATGCATCAGACTGAGTTTACATACTCTCATTTTGTTGTTTTAAGACGTGCATCAGACTGAGTTTACATACTCATTTTGTTGTTTAAGACGTGCATCAGACTGAGGTTAACATACTCATTTTGTTGTTTAAGACGTGGCATCAGACTGAGTTCTACATATCATTTTGTTGTTTAAGACGTGCATCAGAACTGAGTTTACATAACACACTTGTTGTTTAAACGTGCATCAGACTGAGTTTACATACTACATTTTGTTGTTTAAGACTGCATCAAAAGAGTTTACATACACATTTTGTTGTTTTAGACGTGCATCAGACTGAGTTTACATACAATTTGTTGTTTAAGACGTGCATCAGACTGAGTTTACATACACATTTTGTTGTTTAAGACGTGCATCAGACTGAGTTTACTACACATTTTGTTGTTTAAGAGGTGCATCAGACTGAGTTTACATACTCATTTTGTTGTTTAAGACGTGCATCAGACTGAGTTTACATACACATTTGTGTTTAAGGACGTGCATCAGACTGAGTTACATACACATTTTGTTGTTTAAGACGTGCATCAGACTGAGTTTACATACTCATTTTGTTGTTTAAGACATGCATCAGACTGAGTTTACATACACATTTGTGTTGTTTAAGACTTGCATCAGACTGAGTTTACATACTCATTTTGTTGTTTAAGAAGTGCATCAGGACTGTTACATTACACATTTTATTGTTTAAGACGTGCATCAGACTGAGTTTACATACACATTTTGTTGTTTAAGCACGTGCATCAGACTGAGTTATACATACACATTTTATTGTTAAGACGTGCATCAGACTGAGTTTACATACACATTTTTGTGTTAAGACGTGCATCAGACTGAGTTTACATACACACATTTTGTTGTTTAAGACGTGCATCAGACTGAGTTTACTACACATTTTTGTTTTAGACGTGATGACAGTTACATACTCATTTGTTGTTTAAGATGCATCAGACTGAGTTTACATACACATTTATTGTTTTAGACGTGCATCAGACTGAGTTGTTTAAGACGTGCATCAGACTGAGTTTACATACACATTTTATTGTTTATGACGTGCATCAGACTGAGTTTACATACTCTTTTGTTGTTTAAGACGTGCATCAGACTGAGTTTACATACACATTTGTTGTTTAAGACGTGCATCAGACTGAGTTTACATACACATTTTTTGTTGTTAAGACGTGCATCAGACTGAGTTTACATACACATTTTGTTGTTTAAGACGCTGCATCAGGACTGAGTTTACATACTCATTTTGTTGTTTAAGATGCATCAGACTGAGTTTACATACACATTTTGTTGTTTGAGAAGTGCATCAGGACTGAGTTTACATAACATTTTGTTGTTTTAGACGTGCATCAGACTGAGTTGTTTAAGACGTGCATCAGACTGAGTTTACATACACATTTTATTGTTTAAGACGTGCATCAGACTGAGTTTACATACTCATTTTGTTGTTTATGACGTGAATCAGACTGAGTTTACATACTCATTTTGTTGTTTATGACGTGCATCAGACTGAGTTTACATACACATTTTGTTGTTTAAGACGTGCATCAGACTGAGTTTACATACCATTTGTTGTTTTAGACGTGCATCAGACTGAGTTTACATAAACATTTTGTTGTTTAAGACGTGCATCAGACTGAGTTTACATACTCATTTTGTTGTTTAAGACGTGCATCAGACTGTGTTTACATTACATCATTTTGTTGTTTAAGACGTGCATCAGACTGAGTTTACATACACATTTGTTGTTTAAAGACGTGCATCAGGAACTGAGTTTACATACTCAGTTTGTTGTTTAAGACGTGTGCATCAGACTGAGCTTAATACTCCATTTGTTTGGTTAAGACGTTGCGCATCAGACTGAGGCTTACATACACATTTTGTTGTTTAAGACGTGCATCAGACTGAGTACATAAACACTTTGTTGTTAAGACGTGCATCAGACTGAGTTTACATAAACACATTTTGTTGTTTAAGACGTGCATCAGACTGAGTTTACATACACATTTTGTTGTTTAAGACGTGCATCAGACTGAGTTTACATACACATTTTGTTGTTTAAGACGTGCATCAGACTGAGTTTACATACACATTTTGTTGTTTAAGACGTGCATCAGACTGAGTTTACATACACATTTTGTTGTTTAAGACGTGCATCAGACTGAGTTTACATACACATTTTGTTGTTTAAGACGTGCATCAGACTGAGTTTACATAACACTTTGTTGTTTAAGACGTGCATCAGACTGAGTTTACAATCAGAGACGATTGACTCCATGAGTCCGCAGATGCTGCATCTAGTACGCAGTAAGCCAGAAGAATTACATCGACAATCCATCGCTGCTCCAGTCGCTCTGCTGCGAAATTCTAGTAGTATGTATGAGTAATTCTAGTAGTATGTATTACTACCCCACCAACTTTTATTTGTTCTATGGATTTTTGCCATACAAATTGGCACAGGGGCTGCAAAAAAACAACACAATTTTCTCAAAGACGTTTTAAAAAAAGGAGTGGGTGAAAGCCTTAAAACATACTTTTTTACAGTTAATTTTCAAGATGAAAAAGTTGAACAATTTTGCCTCTCAATGCTATTTCAAATATTAGCAATGCTTTTGGTTGATTTAAAGTGACACTCTTATTCAAAATCAATACAAACACATATGTAACGAACATAAATTTTAAGTGATAAACCTTAAAGTACTTACTAAACAATTGCACTTTTGGAAAATACTAATTACTGATAACATGATTATGACCATGGATTTACCTGTTGAAAACGCACAAATATTTAATGATTGGTGACTGCTAAAAGATTTACTCTAATCAACTATCATTTCACATGGTAGAAATACCGTGTTTTCTGCACCTTTCTTTCAAATCATACTAGGTATCCCTCATAAGAATAATTGTTTTTGACATTTATTCATCCATTTTGGTATTTTTAAACAATTGTATTAATTATGGTAATTGGGAGTAAGAGTGCATCTTTAATGCAACAATGGCAATGTTGTTCAAAGTTAAAATCTCATTTATTATGTGATTTGACGTTATTCACAAGAAAGAATATATTTTTTGGCATTTAAGAATGTCATAATAGCCTTAATAGGCATATCATTCGGACTGATTTCTTCAAATTTTATGGTGTAAATAATAACAGTCGTTTTTGGTTATTTCTAAAGGATAGATGTAGTAAAACAAATGAACTAAACATCTGTTAATGGAAGAAAAGGTACATTGAAGTATTGTGATAGTCTTGGTGTTCTCAACATAGTTGTACACAAATTTAAGATCTTATTATAGCAAGGCCTTAATTTCTGCCTTTTATAATATTATTATTATTGAGTTATGCCACATTTCATTGAACAAACAACAGACAAGCGTTGTCATCCGCTATTGGTTTTGTTGTTTTTTCAAACTAAAATAATGGTTTAAATTAGGGATGCAAACGAATATTCAATCAAACGTTTGATATTCGAATGTCAAAATCAGTATTCGAATGTTTTTTGTTTAATAAATAAGATAATAATCTTACAAAACTGGCTATAAGACAAATAACATCAAACAATTTCAATTATTTTCGGTAAATTTTAATGACCATGCCAATAACAGAATCAGCCACCAAAATGTTTTCAAGGCTGCCTATTAAACTGTGCAATATTCCTCAAATCGCCGTAATGATACGAATGACATAATGGTACATGTGCTAGTTGTGTGCCTTAAACTGTTTTCCATGTTCCAATATAACCTTCATGCTTCGAAATGTAACTGTATAGAATAGCTTTTAAGGACATTGTTCGACAATAAATGAGACAAAATTCAGGTTTATTTTCGTTTAATTATTAAACTAGTTACCAAGTTTTTTTTTTTTTCCATAGTGATATTTAATAGAGGTCAATCCTAGAACAAGGCTGCTCGTACTACAGAACTTCCCTCCGTTTTCATTACGACATTCGACCGGGAAATTACAATCTTCACCTTGTTTGGTGGAATTGATATTTGTTTGTTCAAAATCAATTGTTTTTTGTTACATTTTTTTACGAAATTGGAAATTTCAGAGGCAAATTTTTAGAAAAATCAGGGTCCTTCAGGTGTTCTGGCTTCGATGAATAAGGGTGAAAGGCTATAACTATAGCGAAAAATAATAGTAGTTTACTACACTTCTTAAATATTCATTTTGGTAAATGAATATTAGAATATTCAATCGAAAGAAGTACCAAATATTCGAATATCAATTTTGCCATTCGCTTGCATCCCTAGTTTAATTGCATTTAATGTAATTTCACAAAACAGCTATCAGTTTGATGAGCAACATCCAGCCCGTGATTGACACAGTGTCCGCGGAGAACGAGGCCAAGATCTCGGCAATGGAATGTATCATGAACCATTGCAATGATGGGAGACCAACATGCGTTCGAGTGTTAACTGCTTTCAAAATTGCAGCCGTAAGCATTTTTACATAAATAATACAGGAATAAAGTATAAACAACTACTAATGCCCCTGAAGAGCAGCATATAGTTATCAGGCGATCTGTAAGTCAGTCCTTCCCCAGTGTTTGAAATAAATAACTGAAGTACACTTGGGCCCAGGAACCTGAAACTTAGCAGACAGGTCGGTCATGAACAGCAGGTGACCTGTTCCGATTTTGAGGTAAGTAGTCAAAGATCAATGTTAAACAAGACTCAGTATTTCATCAATAATGTTTTACCTGTTATGTGAAGCACCTCTTGAAGGCTTTTTTTAAGACACATGGGATGATTTTATCAAACCTTTTATTCAACATAATCACACAATAATGTAATAGCTTTTATATTTTTGATGTCATTGTTTAAAAACAAGATAACACATATAAACATTGAACGTTATTACTCATTGACATGTTTGCGATTAAATGACACATGTCTCCCATAGTTCTGGCTATTGTAGTAATCAAGTTTCGATTGACCAAGAGAAACAAGTGTTTGTTGACCTCCATTTGTGATGCCCTTGTTTACCCTCAACATTCAGTGAGATTTGCCTAACATGATAGTTCAGGCATATGTAAAGTGGGCTAAAACATGAAAGCGCATAGTAGGTGTCTTTTATGTTATTGAAATTCATTGGTTAAGAACGGAGGTGGAGTACATATAAATAGCATTTTCTGGTTTAAACAAGAATAAATTAAAGAATAGAAAAGGAGCAGGGAAGATTAAGCCCCTGCCTCCATAAAGTCCACATGGATTTTACAGCTCCTTTTAGATTGCAGACTGTTTATACTAGGTCCTAAATCAAGAAAGTGCTATAATTCTAGTCACAGCGATCTAGGTAGGTTCTTTGCTGATGTCCAGTTGCCTAGGATTTGGTTGTAAGGCACTTGATAGAAAACACAACCCTGACTTTATGTTGACCTTGTTGTTTGTAGCTTATCATTGCAAACTGCAGGTTCTTGGATGTGGGTATGATGATGTAGTGACCGGAGAGGACTATCACATTCTGCGATCTCTCCTCAAAACCTCCTGCCTGGCCAAGTTCAGACTGGCCACAGACTTCCTTGCCACAAGTTCACTGACTGCAGAGCAGGTTTGTCAGGTTTCACTGTAAGCAACCTCGAAGACTTACTAGGGCAGGTTTCATCTAAGACAAAATATTTTCTCGCTTAAAGGGGCTGTACTCCGTATGATGAAATAGCGGAAAAAAAAGAAAAATTGTCGAAAACTGACATTAACTTGGTATCGATGTGTACAATGCATTGAAACTTACTAACTGAAGTACCATATAGTTTACATTTAATTTGTTTTTAGCTCACCTGTCACGTAGTGACAAGGTGAGCTTTTGTGATCACTCTTCGTCCGTCCGTCCGTCCGTCCGTCCGTCCGTCCGTCCGTCCGTCCGTTCACAATTGCTTGTGAACACAATAGAGGTCACAATTTTGACCTAATCTTTATGAAACTTGGTCAGACTGATCATCTCTATAAAATATAGGTCAAGTTCGATATTGGGTCATCTGGGGTCAAAAACTAGGTCACTAGGTCAATTAGTAGAAAAACCTTGTGAACACAATAGAGGTCACAATTTTAGCCTAATCTCAATGCAACTTGGTCAGAATGGTCATCTCTATAAAATCTAGGTCAAGTTCGATATTGGGTCATCCGCGGTCAATAATTAGGTCACTAGGTCAATTAGTAGAAAAACCTTGTGAACACAATAGAGGTCACAATTTTAGCCTAATCTCAATGCAACTTGGTCAGAATGATCATCTCTATAAAATCTAGGTCAAGTTCGATATTGGGTCATCCGTGGTCAACAACTAGGTCACTAGGTCAATTAGTACAAAAACCTTGTGAACACAATAGAGGTCACAATTTTAGCCTCATCTCAATACAACTTGGTCAGAATAATCATCTCTATAAAATCTAGGTCAAGTTCGATATTGGGTCATCCGCAGTCAATAACTAGGTCACTAGGTCAATTATTAGAAAAACCTTGTGAACACAACAGAGGTCACAATTTTGACCTAATCTTTATGAAACTTGGTCAGACTGATCATCTCTATGAAATCTAGGTCAAGTTTGATATTGGGTCATCTGGGGTCAAAAACTAGGTCAGTAGGTCAATTAGTAGAAATACCTTGTGAACACATTAGAGGTCACAATTTTAGCCTAATCTCAATGCAACTTGGTCAGAATGATCATCTCTATAAAATCTAGGTCAAGTTCGATATTGGGTCATCCGCGGTCAATAACTAGGTCACTAGGTCAATTAGTAGAAAAACCTTGTGAACACAATAGAGGTCACAATTTTAGCCTAATCTCAATGCAAATTGGTCAGAATGATCATCGCTGTAAAATGTAGGCCAAGTTTGATATTGGGTCATTCACGGTCAATAACTAGGTCACTAGGTCAATTAGTACAAAAACCTTGTGAACACAATAGAGGTCACAATTTTAGCCTAATCTCAATGCAACTTGGTCAGAATGATCATCTCTATAAAATCTAGGTCAAGTTCGATATTGGGTCATCCGCGGTCAATAACTCGGTCACTAGGTCAATTAGTACAAAAACCTTGTGAACACAATAGAGGTCACAATTTTAGGCTAATCTTAATGCAACTTGGTCAGAATGATCATCTCTATAAAATCTGGGTCAAGTTCGATATTGGGTCATAAGCAGTCAATAACTAGGTCACTAGGTCAATTATTAGAAAAACCTTGTGAACAAAATAGAGGTCACAATATTAGCCTTATCTTAATGAAACTTGGTCAGAATGATCATCTTAACATAAGCTAGGTCAAGTTCCATATTGGGTCAACCCAGGTCAAAAACTAGGTCACTAGGTCAATTAGTAGAAAAACCTTGTGAACACAATAGAGGTCACAATTTTAGCCTAATCTCAATGCAACTTGGTCAGAATGATCATCTCTATAAAATGTAGGTCAAGTTCGATATTGGGTCATCCGCGGTCAACAACTAGGTCACTAGGTCAATTAGTACAAAAACCTTGTGAACACAATAGAGGTCACAATTTTAGCCTAATCTCAATGCAAGTTGGTCAGAATAATCATCTCTATAAAATCTAGGTCAAGTTCGATATTGGGTCATCCGCAGTCAATAACTAGGTCACTAGGTCAATTATTAGAAAAACCTTGTGAACACAACAGAGGTCACAATTTTGACCTAATTTTTATGAAACTTGGTCAGACTGATCATCTCTATGAAAGCTAGGTCAAGTTCGATATTGGGTCATCTGGGGTCAAAAACTAGGTCAGTAGGTCAATTAGTAGAAATACCTTGTGAACACATTAGAGGTCACAATTTTAGCCTAATCTCAATGCAACTTGGTCAGAATGATCATCTCTATAAAATTTAGGTCAAGTTCGATATTGGGTCATCCGCGGTCAATAACTAGGTCACTAGGTCAATTAGTAGAAAAACCTTGTGAACACAATAGAGGTCACAATTTTAGCCTAATCTCAATGCAACTTGGTCAGAATGATCATCGCTATAAAATGTAGGTCAAGTTTGATATTGGGTCATTCACGGTCAATAACTAGGTCACTAGGTCAATTAGTACAAAAACCTTGTGAACACAATAGAGGTCACAATTTTAGCCTAATCTCAATGCAACTTGGTCAGAATGATCATCTCTATAAAATCTAGGTCAAGTTCGATATTGGGTCATCTGCGGTCAATAACTAGGTCACTAGGTCAATTAGTACAAAAACCTTGTGAACACAATAGAGGTCACAATTTTAGGCTAATCTTAATGCAACTTGGTCAGAATGATTATCTCTATAAAATCTGGGTCAAGTTCGATATTGGGTCATACGCAGTCAATAACTAGGTCACTAGGTCAATTATTAGAAAAACCTTGTGAACAAAATAGAGGTCACAATTTTAGCCTTATCTTAATGAAACTTGGTCAGTTATTGACCGCGAATGACCCAATATCGAACTTGACCTATATTTTTCTAGAGATGATCATTCTGACCAAGTTGAATTGAGTTAAGCCTAAAATTGTGACCTCTATTGTGTTCACAAGGTTTTTCTACTAATTGACTGGCCTCTAGGGGCCATACTTTTCATTGGATCTTTATGATAATAGGTCAGAATGTTCACTTTATTTAGCAAAGCTACAGGTGAGCGATACAGGGCCATCATGGCCCTCTTGTTTAGCAGTGTTTTCACATTTCTCCATTAAAAAAGTTTACTGGGTATGTCTACCTTGTAGGAATCATTCCTTATGCGTGATTGGCTAGTTGATGTTAACACGTGATATTACCAAGTTAGGTATATAGCTTCAATATTCCAACCGTGTAGGGTAAGCCTTTCTAGCACAGTGGATACAACACTGGACTGCAATTTTTGCGACACCGGTTCGAACCCGATCTCCGACTCGATTTTTTTTACATTTTGGTGGTTTTTTTTTTTACAATTATGATATCAAAGAGTAAAACATTTTATTAAATAATTGAACTTTTTTTGGTGCCAATCTGGTGTACAATCCCTTTAAAATCCTACAATGAAATTAGAGTAGTTATATCAATTAAATCAGGTAGTCAAAAAGTTCACTAGACTCAGAAAAGCACTTTTATTTCATATATTTTTTTTTTATCTTTGTTGAATTTATTTTACAAAAATAAAGGTAAATAATTGAGTAATTTAGAATAGTAGTAAAAATCAGCAAATTTTATCATCAGTACTCAGTTAGAAAGAAAGTTACAATGAAATGAAGATTTGTAGTTTTGCAACTTGGGACTGAAGTCAGACTTGAGACTGTTTGTAATTATGGCCTCAGAGGGCCAGTAATATTATTTTACTATTCAATACTGTACAATTATTCACAATTAACTTTGTGATACGAATGAAATAAAGATGGTTCTTTGGAGTTTTATGAAAATGCTTTCTGAGTCTGAGTCTAGACCTTGAATTGAGACTGTTTGTAACCATGGCCCCAGAACTTCCTGTTTAGTTTGCTCCTATCTACATGCTTAAAAACAGTTCCATTTGTTACTGAGATTCTGTTATTTCAGGTGGCAGGATTTGTAGCTGATGCTATTCTCCAAACATACAGAATAAGTTTGGGAGATGTTATCGCTGGTGATAGTGAAATGTTCTTTGACCCGTCTGACAACATGACAGACTTCCACCAAATTGTAAGACTGTGCAGGGAACCATCATTACTGGGGAATAGATTGGTTGATTCTGTTGCGCTGATGGCGGGGGACTTGGAAGATATGTCTGATAAAGGTGTGTTTTATCAACTTCATGTAAACTTAAGTTAAGACACATAAGTTTAATAAGGTTATATTTTATTAATTTGCTTGGCCTTTGAAGTACTAGCTTACTGCCACAAAGAATAGCATCAAACTAATCTTTATGCATGTAAGTATAGTCTGCAAATGCAAATAACATTTTTGAATTTCACATGGATATATTGTGAATTTATTCTGTTGCATGATATAATGTTTTTTATCAACGTTAGTGCTCACCCTTCAAACTGAGCTGTTGATCATGGCCCATGAATGCTACACGGCTGCTTGTGACATGGAGGGCATCTCTAACATACTGCGAGCAGCGAGGATGCTTACATGGCAACTCGTCGCTGCATCAGAATACCAACTTATGGTATGCATTTATGAAAGTTTTACCTTAAGTATAACAAGCATAGATATGCCTTTTCTTTGTACAATTAATTTGTGGCAAATAAATGGAATAAGGTCATTGGTCAAGACCAGTTTAATAGTAGATGGCAGCAAAATGTACATAAAGCAGGATTTTAATCTTTATCAATTCAATCAATATTGTAGACCGGCTACAACAACATTGAATTTCTCTATCTATATTTTAATTAAACACATTATTTTGGTAAATGATTTATCATTTGTTGCTTACTTACACAGAGTTATATCAATGCACTATAATGTTTTCTTCAGACCCGCCTGTTGACTGGTGTCGGTCGGTACAATGAGATGACGTATATTTTTGATGCATTACAACAAAGCCACCAGTTTGAACTATTGTTGGGAAAACGCATGGAAAAGGTAGGGTTTCACTGTATCAGTTAGAATAACGTATGTGTCATTATTCTTATAATACACTACCATTCACTACCATTGTGTCTGAAATTATACGTAACTTGCACGAGGCAAGCAATGTGCATTATTTCTATTATTTCAATTACTCGGGTAGTGGGTGCAGTGATAATTACTTCTGTTTTCTTGCAGCAGTACAGTATATAGTTCAACTTGTATGTGTTTTTTGTGTGTCTTAGTCAGATCCATTGTAGAAGAGAACCTTGATGTTATAATAATGTATACAAGTATTCTATAGTAACATAAAAATCAGAGGATGTCAAGACAAATTGAATTGAAAAACAAGCCCGTCTAAGGAAGTGTTCTTTAAAGCATTTAGTTAAAATTCTACTTAAAAGTTTAAAGGAAATTTGACTGATTTAGGAGCATCATATCCATTTTGATTAAAATATGTAAAATTTAACTTTTGTAAAAATGTTTATAATCACTTGCACCAATGTTATAATTAGGGATGCAAACGAATGGCAAAATTGATATTCGAATATTCGGTAATTCTTTCGATCGAATATTCGAATATTCGTTTACCGAAATCAATATTTTGGAAGATGTAGTAAACTACTATTATTATTCGCTTAAGTAATAGCCGGGGCAATTTGACCGTATTTGTCGTAGCGGCGGACCCCGATTTTCTCCAAATATGCCTTTGAAATTCGCAATTTTCAGGAAGAAAAAAGAATATATTATAAACAGACAAACAACACAATCAAATAATTTCAATTCCGCTGCCTTTATATGTGTAAACAATGTGAAATTAGCTGTCCCAGAGTCCTAGTCAAATAGCGTTTTGCGCCAACAGAGGGTCTTTCCATAGGACAAGCAGCCTCGTTCTGAGATTGATCTTTAAATTGACTAAATGTAACTATGGAAAACCCAAACCAACTCGGGAACTAGTAAAAAAATAAAACGAAAACATATCTGGATTTGACTCATCCAGTGTTCAACAATGGAGGAAATATATCATAAAACGCTATACTATACATTTACATTTTAAAGCGCGAACGTTGTATCGAAACATGGAATACAATTTAAAGCACATATATGTAACAACATTACTGTAGCACATGGCATTCATAACCATACGGCGATTTGAGCTATGTTGCCCAGCTTAATTTGCAGCCAGGACAAAACATTGGTGTTTAAACGTTAAAGCCAATTCCTAGTCAGTTATTGTAAAAGTAAGGGGACTTTTTACAGTACCCGACGATATGTCCCTTAATGACATATGACACGTGTTTAGTGTATTGTCATCACATTCACACCTCTGGCATTAGGGGCCAGTCGTTGTAAAAACAAAACAAACAAACTTTCTTTATTGAGAATTAGTATCATTACTCTTTTTCCGAATATTCGAATACCGATTTTGACATTCGAATACCAAACGTTTGATCGAATATTCGAATATTCGAATATTCGTTTGCATCCCTAGTTATAATCACAGGAGTCAAAAATCAAGACAGCGATACTGGATTACCTGAAGAGATATCATCCAGCAGACACGGAGACCTATACAATGGTTGCCCTGAAGTTCATGATGTACCGGGAAATTGCACAGCTGCTAGAGGACAATGCAAACAAAATTCTCAACAAATTAAAGGGACGTACCTTGGGTAGGTTTAACGATGAAGTTTATGGTTTCAGTTTCATAACTTATATTTGTTTGATGCTCTATGCTGAATCCCCATAATGACATGTACATCTTATCAAACTCAAACAAATATCATGATTGAGTACTAAATATGTTTTACAAAATGGTATTACATTATGGTAATAGATGTCAGCTCGGTTGCACTGGAACTCAACAGATAATGGGATCATTTTTGTATACAATGTTTTAAAGTTAAGTCATAAACGAATTTCGTACCAAATTTCAGCCAACATTCAATTTGGTGGACCATGGCCTTAAGAATGCTTTGTTATGGTTTTAACTATATCAACAACGTGCTTTATTCACAGATAACAGTGACAATTCAGCCTTACAAAAGGTGGCCCAGTTCTTGGCAGAAGCAGCAGAGAGTTACGTCAAAGACAATTGTCTACGCCATGCCCAAACTTGCATACGAAAAGCCCGTCTTGTGGCCCTGCAAATCAAATATCTCTCCGCTAACCAGCAGTTTATTAATCTGACACGAAAAGGAGCAAATCTGTTGATAGCTGATCACCCTCTATTTACTGAGGTAATTACTCTTAGCATGCTATTTGGAGTTTTAGTAGGAATATTTAATTCCATTATGACTATGTTTTACATCACAAAATACTGTTAAAGTTTCTATGTTCTCGTAGTTTCAAAATTAGAATGCAAACATGGCTATGATTTATGCTTAAATAATGTCAACTTTAGGTCTGTTATCAATAAATTGAATAAGCAGGTTATGATGATTTTTTTACATATGTAGTTTCAAGTTGTTCATTAATATGTCTCTTTGCATACTTTTACTTGTTTACAGTTATAAAGGGAATAATTCCGAATTTAACAGCAAAAAATGCAGGTGCCCTTGTAGATGTCACAATTTCTGGAGATCTATCAGTGAATATCATGTTGATATTTCACTGTTTCAGACAGTGAAATTATCGTATGGTAGTTTTCACTGTATTGACATTTTACCACGCACTCACTTTCAAATCAAACGTCAGATTGCACAAGGCTGGGACACAATTTCAACGACGTCAATTCTGAAAACATGTTACGTTTGCATAATTTGAAGCTCTTTTTGATCAATTGTTCATTTCAGTGTAAGATTGGAATTTATTTCATCTCGTGAACACTGAAAATAAATATTGCTCTAGTTACTATGCCATCAGTGACGTATAGCTTTTGGGTGCTCACTCGATGAAATATATTGCAATCTTTCACTGCGACATACAATTATCTACTATATTGTATTTCAGGTTTACATTATATGTGAGGCTTATCAGCAGAGGGAAAATTGGCCCCAGGCACTTTGCAATAATGTCATCAATAGGGGCGATATGAAGTACCTGCAGGAGTTCAGGGCCCATGTCAAGATTACACCACAGCTGGTAGAGGAAGCTGTTGAAAGGTATGTGTGGACTCTAAAAGGGACTAGACACCAGATGGTCAAAAAATTGGCAAATACAATATTTCCTCAAAACATGCCCAGAATTGTCAATGCAAGCTAGTTAGAGCTTGATAATACATCATTTTACATGATTTAAAGAATAAACGCAACAATCATAATGTTGTCTCATCTAGGCTTCCCCATTTAACAATAGTGCATAATGGTATCCCAGTTTACGAGCACAGATAAATATACTGACACTATTTTTAAACTTACTGGGATTTATGTGGTAGACAACCCCAGTAAATTCTGAATTGAAAAATTTGCAAAAACTGCAAAAGATTCAAGTGTCGTAAGCAATGTGATAATTAGTAAAAAAAGATCCAATGCATTGTTCACAAGGATGTCAATTTTATGTGTTTGACAATTTTCTTTTTTTTCTTGCAATTATCTAGTCCCTTTAAAGGTTGTTTACCGGATGGGTGAAACAAGTTTTGGGGACACAAATAGTTGAGTGTTCTCCAAAATGGTATTTGTTTTGACAACAAATCTGATTATTTCCAAGTACTTCTGTACTAAACATAAACTTTGCGTACCTCAAAAGAAGGGCTTTATTCCATCTGCTGTAATACTGGTTTGTTTCCAGGTATCAGCAGTGCACAGAGAAATCCCCACAGGCTCCCAATAACATCAAGAAACTCTTACCCCTGTGCAAGGATGTTAAAGTTCAGTATAGAATAGCAAAACAGCTCGGACTACGAGACGTCGTGGCTAACATGGAAAAGGGAGATTCCAAGAGTTATATATCAGATTTTTCATGTTTTCGGTGAATATTGTTCTGACACACATACATTGCCAAAATAGTAATATGGGATTAACTTCAGAAGGTACTAAAACCTTCTATATTTGACTTTACCTTATGGCAAAATTATAACATTTTTGATGGTCAAACAAAAAAATGTGGACACCCATATCAGTAGAATTCATGATATGCTAACAAATTCTTTGAAGTGCAATATATGTATTAAATTAAAGTGAAACATTTGTTAATGTTAAAAGATTGAAGATAGACAGTGAAGTGTTAAACCCTGGAGGCAATATAGATTGCATTGAATATAGATAATGTGAAAGGAGTATGTTTAGCATAATTTTGTTTCATTTGTTATGTTATATTTATTGCATAATAGTTGAGAGTTAAATGCATGTATGATGTATATTATATTGGGCTCTTAATACTGAGTAGAGACAACTGATTTACATTCCTGCATTATAGGATCTTAACATTAAGCATCTTGCCTTTCTCCCTATTAAAGCAATGCTGTTCAATTGTTATTAATATTTGACTGTTGAATTGTTTTATATAAAACTAAATATATTTATCATTCCTATCTGTCTTTTTTGATGATTTTACATGCAGCAACTGAATTTGAGCCAATCATGGACAAAATTCCTGTTCCAAAGTTAGCATAACTCAGGTTGTATTTGACTCTGGTTAGCTGGTCAAAGGTAAAGGCAGTTTTTAAACTTTGTCTGCACAATAACTTTGAAGAACAGTTTGACATAGGTTCATGTCACAAGAATGGTTGGCCGATGATACAGACCAAACAACCAAATCCTAAAAAAATAGTAGTGATGGCTTCTGGCCCCAAGCAAAGTTAAGGGGCCAAGATCCTTGTTGAAGTTATTTCCAAAATTAAGTATATCCATTTTAATGTACTATTGCTAATGCAAATGTCCAGGAAAAAACATTACAACTGCTTGAGTCTAAAATTATAAGCTCTCAATCCCGAACTAAATCATCCTGCCAGCAGCTGACCTAATTTTTGAGGCCAGTAGGTCAATATCGACATTCTGCAAAAAACATTAAAAAAATAGTTTGTCCTAGGCTCACGTTACTTCATTTCATTTTGTCGAGTGCTCTAGACCTATTATTTCTAATGTCAGTATGTCAAATAAAAGGTTAAAACCAAATGTTTTTGAAAGATTTGTACACAAAATAAACAAAAAGGGTTTGACCTAAAGACAATTAATTTAGTAGGTCAGACCAGAAGATAATCTCTTTTGTTTCAGTCAGTAGAAGTATTTTTCCTTATTAGCTCACCTGAGCACGAAGTGCTCAAGGTGATCTATTGTGATCGTCCTGTGTCCATCGTCAACAATTTGACTGTTAACACTCTAGAGGTCACAATTTGGGCACTATCTTAATGAAACTTGGTCAGAATGTTACCCTCAATAAAATCTTGAACGAGTTCGATATTGGGTCATCTGGGGTTAAAAACTAGGTCACCAGGTCAAATTAAAGGAAAAGCTTGTTAACACTATAGAGGTCACATTTATGACTGTATCTTCAGGAAACTTGGTAATGTTAATATTAATACTCTCTAGGTCAAGTTCGATTCTGGGTCATGTGCGGTCAAAAACTAGGTCACCAGGTCAAATTGAAGGAAAATCTTGTTAACACTCTTGAGGTCTCATTTATGACTTTTATGTTCATGAAACTTAGTCAGAATGTTTATATTAATTAGCTCTTGGCCAAGTTCGAATCTGGGTCATGTGCGGTCAAAAACTAGGTCACCAGGTCAAATAATGGGAAAAGTATTTTAACACTCTAGATGCCATATGTTCATGGAACTTCATCAGAATGTTATTGTTGAGGATCTTTATTGGATCAGGTGAGCAATTCAGGGCCTTCAGGGCCCTCTTGTTTTTGTTAAAATTATCCAAGAATCTTTACTTAATTGCTTTTTAATTAAAATAATTGCCTTTTAATAGCAAGGCCAAACACCCTTACGTTGGTTTCTGATACAAGGTGCTTGACATGTTTTACAAACATGCCAGTCTGTGAATACTAAGCGACAGCCAAAAATGACATAATGCAAGAAATCACCTTGTTTTAAATTTTTAGACTGGGTAATTTCTTTTTCTTTTCAACTAACAGGGAAATAAAAATAGAACCAATGTTAGCTTAAAATCAGTGTCAAAAACTTTTATTTCTCGTGTTCTGTCGTTTTTGCCTGTGGCCTTGTGGTCACAGATCGTGTCACATTTTGTTTTTATTATTTTGTCCTAGATATTAAATTGCATAGAAGTGAAGTAGGACAAATACAGTGTATTTATAGATACACTTGTTTCATGAAGATGCTTAGTTATCAAAGCTGCACAAGTTACCTGAGAAAATAAAAATTTGTTCTATGGTATCGTCAGTTTTTGCAAGATTAAAATGTGGACCACAACACTACTAGTAATTAACTGCAATACTTTTTTAAGATGCTCAAGAGAGCTAGAGTAAGGTCTTTGCTACACATGCATTTTGTCACTAGTAACATGAGAACAGTTAGGGTCAAGTGAGCAACTTGTAATGCTTGTGAGCTATAGTCACATATGTTTGCAGTTTTATGTTGATATTTTGGCATGACAACAATGCTGATGACAAATCACCAACAACACGGAAGCTTAAAATAAAGTTTTATTTGTTTATTTCATTTATAATGTACACTAAGTCTTCAATTTCAACAGAAACAACAAATACATGTACATAATATCCCCACAATATTAAGTTTATTGAACATCATTAAGTTATGATTCAACATGTACAGTATAAATGATCTAGCACAGACATTTCTCCATCATACCTCTATAAGACAGTCTATAGACATTACCAGTGTTTGGATTCTTTCTAAAAACAAGCTGCGGTCATGGCAACAGGAACCATGGGATACACCAACTACTTGTTGGTTTTTCAAACATGTATTCACAATTATAAAGAATGTTTCACACGGTTAGTGCTTCGTAGATTTTACTTCCTACAAATATCAACTCAAACACTTCTAATTGAGTAGAACTGAAGCAATACTCCTGTAGCCGAAGTCAAGCTGAAGTGGTATCTCTCTAAGGAGGAGATAAAATGATTTTCAAAGGTTTATAGGTAACAACTATACTTAACAATGACATTCTCTGATCTCCAAACCGTTACCTTCCATTTGACAAAGAAATGAAAAAAGTGCTGCAGGGCCTTTCCTAACTTGGATCATAATTTGTCAGTCTGATCACTAATTTAAATAACGCTTCTTTCTCAAACAAGCTGTCCCTGCTTACATTTTCCAGTTTCAAGTGCCAAGATTCATAAGGTTACATGCAGATAAACAGACTACATTTCCAATAGTTTACATTAATCACCAGATTACAGGCAACTTTTCAAACACACCGAAGCAAAATGATTTTCCATATAATGGGCCAGCCCCATCTCTTAAGGTCAAACAACTGCAACATACAACCTTGACATGGCAATGCGCAGAAATCAGCAATTTCACTGTATTGGCGACTGGTTTATTCCCTGTATTTCAATCATTTGTATTAACATTTAAAATTGTAAATGAGAATTTCCATCCTGACCAGTTTCAACTGGTTCCCAAGTTTCTCCGATCACAACTCCTCTCCGGCATTCTCGAGCACAGCCCCACTGAATGCGAGGTCCCAATAAGATTCCACGTTACTCTTCCTGAACTGCTCACGCGCAAATGCCTCTGTCGGACAGACCTTGAACTTCATCTCTGTAAATGCCCTGTTCACCGTAGTGCCCTGAATGTTAAAATACACACAAAATAATAACTACACATTTGTAGGACTTTTTAATTATGCATGAATATTTTTTATTAGTCTTCAATAACTTGATATACATGTCTGTATCTTTCTTTGTATCAAAGGTTCTTTTTTTTATATTCAATACTCAGGTCTTACTTGTTAACAACTTCAATTTTTAATCCATATCTGCTTACTAGTAACTGCCAAGTATAATTCTTCTGTTAATATTATGATGCTTGTTAACCAAGTACTGCTTCTGATTGTCATATATTTTTTTTTACATCTTTTTCGCTTACAATGCATAACTTATTCAGTCCTGCCAATCAGTAACGTCTTGGTTTATATCTGCTTGATAACATGGTATCCATTATATCTGAATGATAACGAAGTACCCATTATATCTGATTGATGGCCAAGTATCCTTTATCTCCACTTGATTGCCAAGAACCCTTTATATCCGCTGTATTATAAGTACCAATTATATCTGCATGATTGCCAAGAACCTTTTGTATCTGCATAATTGCCAAGAACCTTTTGTATCTGCATGATTGCTAAGAACCTTTTATATCATGCATGATTGCTAAGAACCTTTTGTATCTGCATGATTGCTAAGAACTTTTTATATCTGCCTGCCAAGAACCTTTTATATCTGCCTGATTGCCAAGAACCTTTTGTATCTGCCTGATTGCCAAGAACCTTTTGTATCTGCTAAGCCAAGAACCTTTTATATCTGCATGATTGCTAAGAACATTTTATATCTGCATGATTGCTAAGAACCTTTTATATCTGCCTGATTGCCAAGAACCTTTTATATCTGCCTGATTGCCAAGAACCTTTTATATCTGCATGATTGCCAAGAACCTTTTGTATCTGCATAATTGCCAAGAACCTTTTGTATCTGCATGATTGCTAAGAACCTTTTATATCATGCATGATTGCTAAGAACCTTTTGTATCTGCATGATTGCTAAGAACTTTTTATATCTGCCTGCCAAGAACCTTTTATATCTGCCTGATTGCCAAGAACCTTTTGTATCTGCCTGATTGCCAAGAACCTTTTATATCTGCATGATTGCTAAGAACCTTTTATATCTGCATGATTGCTAAGAACCTTTTATATCTGCCTGATTGCCAAGAACCTTTTATATCTGCCTGATTGCCAAGAACCTTTTATATCTGCATGATTGCCAAGAACCTTTTGTATCTGCATGATTGCCAAGTATCCATTATATCTGCCTGATTGCCAAGAACCTTTTATATCTGCCTGATTGCCAAGAACCTTTTATATCTGCCTGATTGCCAAGAACCTTTTGTATCTGCCTGAACGCCAAGAACCTTTTGTATCTGCCTGATTGCCAAGAACCTTTTGTATCTGCCTGATTGCCAAGTATCCATTATATCTACCTGATTGCCAAGAACCTTTTATATCTGCCTGATTGCAAAGAACCCTTTTATATCTGCCTGATTGCCAAGAACCTTTTGTATCTGCCTGAATGCCAAGAACCTTTTGTATCTGCCTGATTGCCAAGAACCTTTTGTATCTGCCTGATTGCCAATAATCTTTTGTATCTGCCCGATTGCCAATAACCTTTTGTATCTGGCTGATTGCAAAGTATCCATAATATCTGCCTGATTGCCAAGAACCTTTTGTATCTGCCTGATTGCCAAGAACCTTTCGTATCTGCATGATTGCCAAGAACCTTTTGTATCTGCCTGATTGCCAAGAACCTTTTATATCATGCATGATTGCTAAGAACCTTTTGTATCTGCATGATTGCTAAGAACTTTTTATATCTGTCTGCCAAGAACCTTTTATATCTGCCTGATTGCCAAGAACCTTTTGTATCTGCCTGATTGCCAAGAACCTTTTGAAACTGCTAAGCCAAGAACCTTTTATATCTGCATGATTGCTAAGAACCTTTTATATCTGCGTGATTGCTAAGAACCTTTTATATCTGCCTGATTGCCAAGAACCTTTTATATCTGCCTGATTGCCAAGAACCTTTTATATCTGCATGATTGCCAAGAACCTTTTGTATCTGCATGATTGCCAAGTATCCATTATATCTGCCTGATTGCCAAGAACCTTTTATATATGCCTGATTGCCAAGAACCTTTTATATCTGCCTGATTGCCAAGAACCTTTTGTATCTGCCTGATTGCCAAGTATCCATTATATCTGCCTGATTGCCAAGAACCTTTTATATCTGCCTGATTGCCAAGAACCCTTTTATATCTGCCTGATTGCCAAGAACCTTTTGTATCTGCCTGAATGCCAAGAACCTTTTGTATCTGCCTGATTGCCAAGAACCTTTTGTATCTGCCTGATTGCCAAGAACCTTTTGTATCTGCCTGATTGCCAATAATCTTTTGTATCTGCCCGATTGCCAATAACCTTTTGTATCTGGCTGATTGCCAAGTATCCATTATATCTGCCTGATTGCCAAGAACCTTTTGTATCTGCCTGATTGCCAAGAACCTTTCATATCTGCATGATTGCCAAGAACCTTTTGTATCTGCCTGATTGCCAAGAACCTTTTGTATCTGCATGATTGCCAAGAACCTTTTGTATCTGCATGATTGCCAAGTATCCATTATATCTGCCTGATTGCCAAGAACCTTTTATATCTGCCTGATTGCCAAGAACCCTTTTATATCTGCCTGATTGCCAAGAACCTTTTGTATCTGCCTGAATGGCAAGAACCTTTTGTATCTGCCTGATTGCCAAGAACCTTTTGTATCTGCCCGATTGCCAAGAACCTTTTGTATCTGCCTGATTGCCAATAATCTTTTGTATCTGCCCGATTGCCAATAACCTTTTGTATCTGGCTAATTGCCAAGTATCCATTATATCTGCCTGATTGCCAAGAACCTTTTGTATCTGCCTGATTGCCAAGAACCTTTCGTATCTGCATGATTGCCAAGAACCTTTTGTATCTGCCTGATTGCCAAGAACCTTTTGTATCTGCATGATTGCCAAGAACCTTTTGTATCTGCATGATTGCCAAGAACCTTTTGTATCTGCATGATTGCCAAGAACCTTTTGTATCTGCATGATTGCCACGAACCTTTTGTATATGCATGATTGCCAAGAACCTTTTGCATCTGCCTGATTGCCAAGAACCTTTTATATCTGCCTGATTGCCAAGAACCTTTTGTATCTGCCTGATTGCCAAGAACCTTTTGTATCTGCCTGATTGCCAAGAACCTTTTGTATCTGCCTGAGTGCCAAGTATCCATTATATCTGCCTGATTGCCAAGTATCCATTATATCTGCTTGATTGCCAAGTTACCTAGATATCTGCTTGATTGCCAAGTTACCAAGATATCTGCTTGATTGTCTAGTACATTACTAAATAGTTGTACATGAAATCTTCATGAACTTTGTACATACCTCCCAAACAAGAACACATTTGTTTGTATTGTCAACATCATCACCTTCATCTTCTGAAATATCAAGGTAACACTTTTAGTAGTCCATAAGATAATATTCAATGATAATAAGATTCTGATATATTATTAAAATGTGGAGTTTAGCCATCATCAAAACCTCTAGAATCATTAATTTTATACATTTTACTATTTTTAAATGAATTATCTATGAATCAAAAGAAATCAGATAATAATAATTAACTGTCAACAGAAGTTATGAGGAGACTGTTACAAATTGTCTGATATTAATAAACACACTGATATCTTGTCAAGCATTTGATTATTACCGTCTTTTTTCTTCTTCTGTTTGTCCTCTGCCCATTTTATCCGATGTAGCATCAACCTTCGGAATTTTCTTTGTTGCTTAGGACCTGTTAAAACACATGTGTACTTTATTTCTTTATTTGGAAATATAGTCAAACATAACAGGACTTTTATAATTCATTATCAGACATCCAAGTAGGCTTACTTAAATGGCCCATTGGCATTTTTTCACACAACCATGTTGCACAAAAATCTGTCTACGTTGACATGTAGGTGCATGGTCCGGTCTATGAAATGGTACCTTATTCAACCTCAATGAGAACACCCCATAATAATTAAACTACTAAAGATAGGCCCATCAATCTTACCTCCCTCGACTACAACCACATTACAGTCTTTAAACAAGACAACAATGCCAGTCATGTACAGCTGATTTGCGTTTGTCTCCACCTTGAACTTCTTTGCTGGATTAGTGAGATCGTTCACTCTGAAAACAAGCATAAATCAGGTATCAAAGTGAAATTGGTACAAGCCCAAATAAAATGCTTGCAGAGCTGGATAAAATTTCAACTTTACAAATCAAGGCAAGTCACAATTTTACAGGGGCTTGTTTAAAATTTCAACTTAACAAATCCAGGTAAGCCACAATTTTACAGGGGCTTGTTTAAAATTTTAACTTTACATATAAAGGCAAGTCATAATTTACAGAGGCTAGTTCAAAATTTAAACTTTACATATATAAAGACAAGTCATAATTTACAGAGGCTTGTTCAAAATATAATCTTTACGTATCCAGGCCAGTTACAAATTTCAAAATCTAACAGCAATCTATGGCAAAAAATAGCAATAAATATATATATATATGGCTCAAAACGTTATACCTGTATACTGACACGTGAACTCCCAGCGAGGTATCTTCTTTTATTTTATTGATTTTCTTATCTCTTCTTTGTTCCTTTGTCAGCTTTCTGGCAGCGTTCGCCTCCTCATGACCTCTGCAAGATTGGAGGAATTTAGTCAGATCGTCAACAATCATTGTCATTATACTCAATATGAAAAGGATCTATGCCGTTCCTCCAAGGTGAAACACACCTTATAAAACTTCATTTAGGTATATATCTTACCTTTCTCACAAATGGAACTTTCTTATCTTTGACTAATGGGCCATCTATAGCAGATATACATGTACATGAAAATATTTTATTGTGTTTCCTCACATAAGCATATTTAATTCAATCCATACTAAAGATAAAACCCGATCGAAACCCAACCTTTGTCGTTTAGCCATCTGAGCCCGAACATGTGCCTCCACTTTTGTAGGATCTTGAACGGCTTCGGAACCAAGAACTCTCATCAGATTTGCCATACGCACTGAAAACAAACAAAAACAGTGGTCATATGACTTGTATGTATTGCACTGAAATTGTGTTGTTAATACTGTATACATAAAATTCAAAATTTGTAAATGCTTCCAACTATTTCTGGCACATGCTTTACTGTTTCTGACAAGTAGGGAGAGGTCCATTAATAAGTATAAACTATTATTAGTTATGTCATTTTACAATAGGAACAGTCTTCCTGCATAGATATTTTATGTTACATCACCAAACCGGTATCCTGGCAGACAGTTTACATGAAATCAATGGACTATTTTAACTGTTATGTTACATCACCAAACCGGTATCCTGGCAGACAGTTTACATGAAATCAATGGACTATTTTAACAGTTATGATACATGTACTGAGTTTTCTCTTGGTATTCAACATAAGGTATTCAAACACATTAAGTAGTTCCTAACCTTTGGGTTCCATGGGTGGTGCCAGGCCGAGGCGAATCTTCTCCTGGAGTTCCTTCTGTGCCTCTGTCCGATTCTGTCGTCGCAGCTTCTTCCTCTCCGCGGCCGTCAGGTACATTGGGATCAATGGCTCCTTCTCTGGCTCATCTGGCAACACATTCATAACAGTATTAAGCAAAACAAACCAATAGTGGCCAGACAAGATACAAGTTGCTCATCTATCAATAAGCATAGCCTAGGTATAAATTGTGAGTTATACTCATGATTTATTAAAAATTGAGCCTCACCAACTATTTACTAAATATATATTTGCCAAACTGGTAAGATTTGTATAGCTTTAAGTTAATAGTTTTAACAATTCGTGAGTTCCCAACAAAAGATTCCTGACCGATATATAATGATACATTTTAAATATAGACAGAGCTTAATATATTATCGAAGAACTAGTAAGTATACCAGGAGGTTTCATCTGTATAGGGTGTTCTACAAGGTGGGTGATGCCCTCCAGCCGAGACCTCAGGTCTGTTCCTTCCTCAAACACTGCGTCATATCTAACAATAGTTTAGTACAAATATATAAATATCAGTGAAATTTAATGAATGAAAAACTTAAAAACCTGGTTATATGACATAGAAAAATTAGTAGTGAATAATCAGTTGCTGCTGCCAAGACATCTTGGTAACTTTATTCTGAGTGTGTACAGACCGGTTTGAACGTTTACAGCAATGATTTATTTTTCAGTGCAGCTTTGAATACTTAAAGAATGATACAGAACTGTTATTATGACAAGTTTGATGCTGCCAGAAAGTTATTTCATTTACATCACACATGTAATCAATGCATAATGGTAACCTAGAACTTACGATGACACCGTACGGATAACGAAGCTGTCCCACCATTCAACATCCGGTATCTCACCCGCAGCCTGAAGAAAACAGCAAAGAATATAATAACAGAACATTTAGTGGTTTTTAACCTACTTCCCTGTGCCTTTATATTATAATATAGTATTCTTTACTGAGTCTATATATTATGTCAGTTCTTAACTAAAAACCTATATTTCTTTGTCCATTTACAGTTTTACTAAAATACCAACAATTGAAGAATATATATATTTTTTATACAAAAGCAACACTCCTGGCTTATATTCTTTTGTTAGAAATACATGTATTTATTTTGAAATGGTACTAATTTTTTACAAAAGTAAATTATGGCTTCATTACACATTCATCATGACAGGAGTGGGGCAATGTTTATTTACTTATTTCTGAAATTTGAGGATGGTACTTGCAACAATGAAACAGGTTTAACAATAACAGAGTGATCAATTTAAAATAAAGCAGCCAACATATAGTGCAATTTTTTTACTTTTTCAAACACAAAGTCTTAAAAAAAAAGACTTTCATTAAACAACTGACCAGTTCTTGCTTGGGAGCGATGGTTGCCAGTTTAGCTGCTGAGGCAATACCAGTCCTCTTGGCTGCGTGTGAAATCTCACTTTGAAGTCGATCCAGCTGAGCCTATGGAGGCAAAATAAGGCAGATGTACACTAACAACAATGGCAAAATTAATGAAACTATAGGGGCTAAAACACCATCAAGATACTGCATATAATTTTACTCAAACATTGACCAATAAATAACACTGTTATTTTTTCAATGGATACTCTGAGCAATGAACAGAAACAGTAAATATCAATTTGATGAACATTTTTATTAACCAAGATGACTACCGATACATCAGTACTGAAGACAATACTTCTGCAATATATTTAAGTATCAGGAAACTAGGAGATAAACATATAGCATATAGTGCTGCATTACCCAACTGTATGTGCTTGCTGGACAAAAAAAACTTCGATTAAAAATTCGCTTAAGTCATTGTCATGGTGTGTTACCTTTGTCCGAAGCCTCTGAGCCAGTTGCTCGAACTTGCCTTGCTCATGGAACCTAAAGCCCCGCTTCTGTCTCTGAGCATTCTGCCCACTGAAAATACATGTAGCCATGGATACATAACTTCTGTAAATAGTTCATGATTGAGAGTTGGTTAAATTGTAAATTTCCTAATTGCATATTTATAATAGTTGTCATTTATAAATGACAAGTTAAGATATCTTTACAATTCACAGAATGCAAAGATGTTTAACAGAAATCCCATATTCCGGTGCATTTTGTCATATTGATAATTTCAAAAGCAAAAGCATATATATTTATGCATTACAATTTTTAGCAAAACATTCCAGAAGTGTACAATTTCATATATTTACACCTCAACTTCCATTCCTTAAATGAACTGTGGTTAAGCAATTGCGTTCATCAATTGATGGACGCAACATCTTCGGATATGTTCGGATCGCAATTCATCGCATAACAATATACATGAAAACCATTGATCTTGTTATTGTTTGTATTGTGTCAGCAGGTCCCGTAAAATATAAATCAACATATTAGAAAGTGCTAAGTTATTATATTTTAAACGTTTTGTTGCCAAAAGTATTTTAATTTTACGTTAAAAAGTGATTTCAAGTGGTTGATCTTTTCCCGCGTTAATGTGACGTCATTTGAAAAAAATGTTTCCGGTAACAGTCGGGTCGTTCTATTAACAGAATGGGTAAGAAGGGATTACTGAAAGGTAATCCGAAATGATATGAAGTATTGTTTTAACGTTTTTTGAACAAAATAATGAACTATAGGTGTAAATATAAGAAATGAACCCCGCAATTCATTCCTTAATTGAAATAAAGGGCAAAAATATTCAAAGAGTAATGTATGATGTGCTTTCCGGTCATTAAGTTTACGTATTAATAATTAGCCAGCAAATACAAGGTAAAAGGTCACCAGGCATCATCATTTAACATCAAGGTTAATGGAGCTATTAAGGAACAGGCTTATTTGTGGGTCAGAAACCTTTACACAACCGTATAAACTAAAGCAATTTGAAACAAAACAAAGCAGCAATGGCATCACTCACCTGACTCTAGGATCAAAGAACTTTGAGGCACTGATCTCCTCAGGGGGAGCATCTATCAACCCTTTGAACTGTTCTCGCCTTTTGGCTCTGATGTTGGCCTGTGGAATAAAGAATTGGAAATGACTTGATCATAAACCCCTTCAATGCACCATAACTACAACAGATAAAGCGGATTCATAATAAGTTTTCATTACCATCAAAATTACTTATTAAGCGTATGTAGAAAATTGGTTTGTACTAATTACTTTTAGCTCAATTGTGATGAAAGCTAATAGCTTATAAAATCACTCTAAAGTCAGTTTCCTTTGTAGAACCAAGTACTTGTGTCCTCTTTGAGAGGCCATGAAGCGTATCACTGGTGGGGATTGAACCAACAACCCCTTGAGTGAGAGGCAGGCATCTATATCAAATAGATGTTATCATATATATATCATTCATTTATTTTACTTACCTTCAGTGTTGGGGCATAGTGCTGTAATGTGATGGCCTCTCCCGTCTTAGCATCGATTGTACGGCCTTCAGAGTCAAGGATCAGTGGAGTGGGCCTGTAATGATATCACTGTATCAAACTGTCCTCAGCTTACATGTGATAGATTAGGGTGAGATCAATCTAGTTCAGCTCAATGCTCAAGAAAGCTGATGGCTTTGAGCAGCAGGCTTGTGTCCTTGACATGGCCGATGGTATAAAAGTTTGAGATAAAAAAATTCGGAATAGCAAAAAAATTTGATTCAGAAAATCTTTAATATATTTTATATTTTTAATATTTATTTATATATACCGGTAATAAACTCATCGAACACAAAATAGCAGAGGTTAAGATGTGTTTTGTGAAGAATAAAATTGTAAAAGAACTTACTGCGAAGAGGGCAATGCTTTCCTGAAACAAACACCACAAATATACATAAATCTGTGCTTTTATTTCCATTAGTTATATATTCCAATCTTAAAACATAGATACTTGATACTACTGCCAACTAATGCATTAAGATTTGCATTAAGAAGCTATTTTATTACAATTCAAAAAATATTTTTCATTGAAACTGGAAACTTGGCGTCACATGGAGCTCAATTGGTATTGGAAAATAAGAAATGTACGATAATGTAACTTACTGCACATCGGGTATCTGTTTCTTGTCTGTAGATTTGACGGGCGGCATGCCTTTCATGGGCGCAGGTAAACCAGCCATGTTAGCTAGTCGGGCTTGTATCTGGGCTTGCAATTCATTCGCCCGCTTTGCCTTCTCTTTCGCATCATTCATGTACTTCTGGGCCTGGCAATGTAGAACACATCAGGGTAACTGTCCAACAATGTTAAGATTCAAGATTGTCTTAACATTAAGGCTTTTGAACATTCAAAAACCTTTTTTCCTTCAAATTGCCAAAAAAATTGCCCTCTTAAATTGATTCCAACTTACAGCTTAAATTCATGTATTCATATTTCTTTAATTTTGATTTAGAAATAAAGCTTATTAAAATATGTTAACCAATAAAGGTTTGACTTCAAAGAATTCTGTATCTCTAAACCCAATCAAACAAGAACACTGTCTAACTTAGGTGTTGTGTGTGGTTTGAGTGGGATACTGTGTTTCTGTGTGGCTAAAATGGGCTGATGTATCACCTGCGTGTTTTGTGTGGCTGAAGGGGACTGCTGTCTAACCTGGGTGTTTTGTGTGGTTGGAGGGGGCTGCTGTCTTACCTGGGTGTGTTGTGTGGTTGGAGGGGGCTGATGTTTTACCTGGGTGTGTTGTGTGGATGGAGGGGGCTGCTGTCTTACCTGGGTGTGTTGTGTGGTTGGAGGGGGCTGCTGTCTTACCTGGGTGTGTTGTGTGGTTGGAGGGGGCTGCTGTCTTACCTGGGTGTGTTGTGTGGTTGGAGGGGGCTGCTGTCTTACCTGGGTGTGTTGTGTGGTTGGAGGGGGCTGATGTTAACCTGGGTGTTTTGTGTGGTTGAAGGGGACTGCTGTCTAACCTGGGTGTTTTGTGTGGTTGGAGGGGGCTGCTGTCTTACCTGGGTGTGTTGTGTGGTTGGAGGGGGCTGATGTCTAACCTGGGTGTTTTGTGTGGTTGGAGGGGGCTGCTGTCTTACCTAGGTGTGTTGTGTGGTTGGAGGGGGCTGATGTTAACCTGGGTGTGTTGTGTGGTTGGAGGGGGCTGCTGTCTTACCTGGGTGTTTTGTGTAGTTGGAGGGTGCTGCTGTCTTACCTGGGTGTGTTGTGTGGTTGGAGGGGGCTGATGTTAACCTGGGTGTGTTGTGTGGTTGGAGGGTGCTGCTGTCTTACCTGGGTGCTTTGTGTGGTTGGAGGGGGCTGCTGTCTTACCTGGGTGTTTTGTGTAGTTGGAGGGGGCTGCTGATTGCCCATTAACTGAGCTTTCCTCTCCTGGATCATTTTCTGGGCATTCTGCATCATTTCCTTGATCTATAAAATACATTGAGCATTTCATACAAATGTTTATGCTAACCATTTTCCTGCCTGAAAAAGGGCAAATATTTAAGACCAGAATAAGTCAGAGCAATGAAGAACTAGAGTGCCACAAAGCAAATCCAATGGTCATCTGTTTTTAATTGTTTTAGGTAAAACATGGAGCATACCTCAATAGTTTCAAAATTCAGAGTCATGCTTTTCATTTGTCTATTGTCTCTTGAAACATGTGTCAGGTCGCCTAAAATTTCCAGAATTAGAATATGTCCATTTGTAACATCAAATCAATATTGACTTCGCGGACAATTATTAGCAAATTTTAAATCAGTCAAACAGCGAGTACTAAGCCACTGTTCCAGCAGTAAAAACATTGCAATTAGCCATTTATAATCGGTAATCTCCAAATCGGATGACTGGGTCGCCTATCAGCCAATTATCAAAACATCGCTAGTAGGCGTCAACCAATCAGAATGTACATTGAGAAGACCCTGATTAAATGATAAGTTCGTTGAAATGCGATAGAAAAGGCAGAGGAATGATGAAAAATGTTGTCAAGCATTAATAAACTTAAACAACAATTGATAATGTATTGTACAAAGCACACCATTTTTAGCATTGTTGCTTTTCAACAGGTGACCATTGCCATTGGGGAAGGTGGTGCTAAGAAAATCAAATATATCACTTTTTGACAAATATTTGAAAATTATTTTGTGAATTGTACATGATGAAAAACTGTTTTGTGACCACAAAACTATATATTGCTTTATGTAGCATTTACTAACAGTATTGACATCATGTTTATGATGTCAGAAAATGGAAGATTCGGTGAGACTGCCATTTTGTCAGAACAATTTTCGGAGTTAATTTCTCAACGCTCCCATCAATAAATCATCAAGGACATGGATTTTAAATGTCATTTGGTTCTAAAATGTCAGCATATTTAAAAAAAATATTTAACCAAAGACCAGTAAATAACAGTAGAACTGAATGTGACATTCGTACCCTATCCCATTTGTAACCAAATAAGATTCACCCACTACATTTAATGTTTCTTTAACAGTACATGTATAAGGCCATTCTGATTGATTCAATTGTTTTTGTTTTCATTTAAGATGCTTTAGGGACAAAAGGAGACTCTAGACAAGAACACTTTTACTTAGCCAAAAAGGATACATTTTTTATGGATATTCTGTCAAGTAAAAACTCATCAAGGTGAATGTGAATATAAATTGAGGTTTTGTGGTATGGCACAGTATTTGTATCAGGTGTTAGGGTCGGCATCAGTTCTCCTTCAAAATCTTACCACTTCTTCCTAATTTGACTGGAGGGGGAAGTCACTTCTCCAAAAACATAAGCCTTTTGAGAGCCCTGTGTGTTCCAAGTTTTACAGGAATGTCTAAACATTTTTTTAGTTATGGCCATCTTTTGCATAATGCCAACAACGACACTGATTAAAAATACCCCATGGTAGTAACAATAGCCAGACTTTTTTCCTTCGAAAATCAAACAAGCTAAGAAAGGCAGTGTTATAACATCTCTTATTACAGGTATTTAACTCTTCCATCACAAAGAAGTGACCAAATTAACATCATTATTTGCATAACATTTTTTTTATTCTTCATTATACCTTTTCCTCTGTAAGCTGTCCAGGGCTGGGATCCGGGTTGTCCGGCTGCTCCGTAAATTTGGGTTTCTTCTTAACCTCTTCCACTTCATCATCATAATCATCCTGTAACAAACCATAAGTTTTAAAAATTATATTTAAATTACAAAATCTTGTAGATATTTGGAAATATTTCCCCCTATCACCCTAAAAACCAGTGTACTAATAAACAAACTTCATTTTATGTGAACAATCTTTCAACAAAAATTATATGAAAAGTATTCATACAGTAACATGTACCCTACATGTATCTGTATATTATATAGAAGCACCGAAACAGCTTTTATATTTCCAGGTATGTTATTTTGTATTTATAGTATCATATCATTAATTAAACAAAAAGGACCATCAACAGTCCAACACTCTTTCTAATTTCATATGGAGCGTTACTATACATTTTGTCATGTTTGTCTGAGAAAGGGATCAAATAAAACGTCATGATTTTTTGAATAAAAAAAAAGATTTATCCAGATGATTTAGTTCCAAATGGGTTTACCACCTTTTTCCTCTTGGTTTTGTGTGTCTTGCTGGATGAACGGTAGCTGTCCCAAACATCAAACAGCCGCTCTGCAATCATGGGAGCCTGCCTCTCATCCAGAAACGCCTGCAGTTTATCTTAAACAAACGTTACAGTCACAATCAGTATATAAAAGGCTGGCATAAGATGAATACCATCACAAATATTCAGCCATGTCAACGATAACAGAAGATTCAGATTGTTAAACTTCCTATCTTATAGATTCAGATTGTTAAACTTCCTATCTTATTCAGATTGTTAAACCTCCTAGATTATTCAAACTGTCAACTTCCTGGATGATCCAGATTGTTAAACTTTATAGACAATAAAACTTCTAATATTATTCCTTTTATTTTCCATTATCAGTAATCAAAATTCATTAATACACATAACATTACCTAGAGACTTAAGCAAATAAAGCTACAAGTTAATCTTGAGTAAAGTTAAAGACTGTAATTATTTCATATATATCATATGGAAATACCTGCTGTTTCCTTCTCATCATATCCATTGTCTATACACTTGAGTGCTGCTGTAACAAGAGAGGGTTCACTGAAACCCAGGAACTTGTTCACAGCCTTGTCAAGTAATGCCTTCAAGTCGTCCCATTCCCGATCTGTTAATGACATCCTCTGCCTATAAAGAACATATCAAAAAAGTCCTTATATTCTATATAAACATTGCAAAATATCGCTACGAAGACTAACAAACCTGGCCCAATTTATTGAAACTCCTTGTAACATTATGAAGCTAAGCTCACTTTTTGCTTCGGTTAAGTTTATGTAAAACTTACATTCTTCAGGGTTTTTTTTTAATTTAAAAAGAAAATGACCTTCATAATTATCATGACCAACTAGATTTTATTTAGTAGAAACAAGACTAAGCAAGATATTTGGCTTAATGAAATGTTGTATGAACTTAGTTGTTAGTCAATTTTAATAATCATAACTTTTAAAATGAACTTCAATACATACCGTATTTTCTCCGCTTATAAGACGACCCCCTACTTTGCTCATGAAATCTGGTGTTTTTGTCTTGACTCGTTTATAAGACGGGGTAGATTTTTAGAGCAAATCCAGCACTTGAAATTCTCCAAGTCTGTGATAATGTTCAAGCTTAACAGTCAAATATCAACTAAATTTGTTCATTTGCTTGGGATTATTGATTCTTATTTTCCGATGGTATGGTATGTTTGGACCAGCCTAGACGCAATTTTGGGATTTAAGTGGGTTCATACGGTATATGTGACCTATTTAAATACAAACCATTGCAGTGATCTTTACACAGCTTGTGCTGTGACGTCACAAATTGTACTGTTTGATCTGCACCCGACGAACAGAACAAATTCCACTACATGTGTTATGAGTTATATTTTCGCAAGTGTTTGTTTGGATTGCAGTTGATGGGACTTAAATTTTGAGTAATTAATAACCATTGATGATTGCGGATAAATTAATGTAATGATTAATGAAATATGTATTGAAATCTGCTAGTTACACGCATGTGCCTGATATATGCAAAGCCTTATAGTAAGGAAAAAGTAAGTTTTATTTAGGAAATAGAAGAAATAAAAATGCGTTTAAAAAAAAAAAAATGTTAATATTTTTATTTTAAAGGTAACAAAATATGTCTCCTGTGAAAAACAACGTGTTTGGACCGATAACATGTGTTGTATTGAGTGTTCATCATAGCAAAACAAAGCAGATCTATGATTGTCTTAATCCGATGGGTGTGATCGTGTCACTTTTATTGGGGTGTCATCCACAGACAATTAATCAGTCAGTTGAATACCTTATGTTGAATTTTCCTGATTATGACTCTATTCTTTATGAAATTCTTATAGACTCGCCTATTTTGAACCTTAACGTAGACTAAGTGACGATCTAACACACCATGGGGTCATTGGAAGATGACACTCTGTGACTCCTTTTCATTACACCATGCATCAATTGGAAATAGTAAACAGATGGCCTGATATTAAATTTTACCATGATTTTTGTAAAAATAACTATTATTTTAATTGAACTTACAGCATATCTGCCTGAAATTTGAAGAGCATTGGCTTTTATAAACCCAAGGGCTACGAATGTAGAGATTTAAATTAAGGTGGCACCACAACAATCATTACAGTACCTGTTTTGGGTTTACAAAAAGTTTAATGACTTAAAACGGTTTCTGCATTTTCAATATTTTGAAATCAAAACTGAAGATCATGTAACGTGAAAGATGCCTAAGAGTTCGATATAATCATTAACCTATTCTATGATTGATTGATAATAACCAAATTTGTACCATGGCCTTTAAATACATAACGATTTTCTAATTATGTGGTATTACGCATAAAGTGAGGGTAACCGTGACTGAATCAATCGAAAATTGCACATGTTCACGTGTTGCAATAATCAAATATTAATGATGTACCGGTTAAATGAATTGCATTGACATAGTATTAGTCGCGAAAATATGTTACAATAAACAATATGAATATAAAATTAGACTTGAATTGAATACGTATACAAATCATTTAAAACATTGGATGTCATCAGGAAAAAAACGTATATCACTATCCATTATGGTTCAATAAGTAATGAAAATACCTCTTTAGTAATTTTATTATTAGTGTATCGCTGCGTATTTATCAAATAACGTTAAGCAACAGAGCGCTTGATTGGCTATGAAACAAGACTATGAACCAATGAAAGGACGCGTTTAAAACATTGACAGTTGCATTAGTCAAAACGTATGATAAAAAAATCTGGCTTCATTATGAATTTTGATTGATTGTTTGATGTTTTTTAATACAAAATGCATTAGATTATATCATCGAGCAGGACTTCTCTTCTTATTTATATCATTAATACATCGATATGGTAAAGACAACTTATAGCGATATAGAAAAATACATGTAGTACGGTAGTCTGAAATCACAAATGTATCGTCATGTTCAAAAATAGCGTAGACAGTAAAATATTTTTATTCATAAGTGGAATTAACTTAAATAGGAAAAAACGGTAGATAGGACAAAAGGGTGAATACGAGAAGGTACAAAGATTCTTCATGCGGAGGTTTGACCGTTTGTTACAGGGAAAGGAGATGGCAGGAGAGAAAGAGGTGGTAGGAAGTAGGGTACGTGAACTGGTTTGCGCTCGTGTTTCGGGGACACTCCCGAGTAGGCCTTTATAATAAATTACGAAAACCTTTTCGAGGCTGAGATGAACTTATGAACACGGCGAAAAACGTTTCGGTAGGTTATGTCATCAGAATGAGGACTATCGAATAAGAGTGCTTTTACATTTACAGATTGAGGTGATTGGTAATTTTGAAAGGTAATCTGTCTCTGGTTGCGTTATAGGTGACAGTGAATGAAGTAGTGTTCGATTGTTTCTGTCTGGCCGCACTGACAGTAGAGTAGAGTAGGGGGTCTGGAATTATGTTCTTCGAAAACAAGTGCTCCATTAAAATACTACAATGGGTCCTTATTTTACTGTGCATTATTGACTAATATATTATAGTATGGTTTAGTATATTTAAGTGTTAATATTTTTTGAAACTTCAAATGATTGCATGTATCTATTTCATATTGTGTTTTGTGTTAACATGCATAAATTGTCTCTTCAATGTCAAGGTCAAAACACACAAAAATACGAAAAAATAGAGATGTCTTGTCAAGGGTTTTCTATTTTTAAAGTAGTTGTTTTTCCAAAGTTTATTATAGCATGTTCATTTACATGATTGCATACCTGGTTATCATGTATACATTTTTTCAATATTAGATCAGTTTTCTGAGAACATCATCAGATTTTCTTGAAACGATTTGGTGCCATACCAGTATACACGTTGCATAATGGAATTGGTGAAATTGACATCTCCATTAAGCTTTCCAGTTACTGACTATAAAGCTGTATATCAATTAAAGCAATGCTTTTATTTTATAATACAATATACTTATACTTAAAATTACAAATCAAGTGATTTAAAGGTCACAATGCAAACTTGTACCTTGTTGGAGAGTTTTGTATGTTTCCGTTCATACATTATCACCAGTATCAGAACGGTAACCAGGAGGCGGAGCCTAATCTTGCAATTACTAGAGTGAAGATAGATAAGAACGCAATTCCCTTATAAACTCGCGAGCTACTGAACGTTTTCTTGACAACAGTTACTTCACCCTCCCATCTCGTTATTAAACTATATATAGGTTGTAGATGCAGTAATTTATAACTATTATATGCCAATCTTTTTATAGATATTGCAAATTCAGTTTAGTTAAAAAAAGGTGTTGCAAAAATAGTTTAGTTTTTTTTATCTAACTTGAATTCATTTGTACAGATAAAGCAGTTGATATATGAAAGGTGATACAAGTTTCGTTTTTGAAATCTTTAAAAGGACTAGACACCAGATGGTACAAATGCAAGACAAAACGCAAATTGTAGAATATTTGTATAAAATTGATATCGTTGTGTACAACGCATTGAATCTAAATTACTGATGTATCACATCGTTTACGACACGTGTATCTTTCGAATTTTTTTCAGGTGAGACAGCGACAAAATATTCTTTTAATTCTGGTAAATGATCGGACTCGTATTGACAATTCCAGTCTAGTCCCTTTAAAAATATGAAATGAAGGGAATTAAAACTACTCAAAATGAAATAACTTTAATACAATATATGCTATATAGTAGATTAAAAACGAACATCACATTTCAATTTTCGTTGGATCATAATAATGTATCACACATTATTAACCTAAACGTATAAGCCTATGGTAGGGTTTGTTTAGCACTGAATGAATTGAACACATTTGATCTTTACTGCACTGAGTTTAATCAAATAGAGCTGCACATGGGTATGTTTGACTCTGAATTGGCGCTGTGGTCTACAAAATGTGGTCTATTTAGCGCTGAGTAGGCTTAATTAGAGCTGCACATGGGCTTGATTTGCACTAAATGAGCTTTATGATTTCCAAAATGTGGTATCTTTGGCGATGACCAGCATTAATTAGAGCTGCACATTGGGTTTGTTTGACTCTTGATTGGATTTGCGGTTGTCAAATGTGGTCTATTTGGCACTGCGTATGCATTCTTAGAGCTTGACATATATGGTTTAGTTGGCACTTGATGGGCTTCATACAGTCTATTTATCACAACTCTGAATGACAAAAATGTTTATTGGATGAAAGGTAGACTTTGGCAGAGCCAGAGGCTGTCTGGAAAATGAGTGTCGGTTACAGACAGATTGTGGCTGAATAAGCTCCGGCTTGGCTTTCTTAGAGCCGTCTAGGGTTTGTTTGCTAATGAATGGGCTTAACTGTAACCACAATAAGGATTGAATAGCTCTTGAATAAAATCTCTGTTGTAAGAAAGGATACAAAAGATGATTGATTGCAATCATTCTGAAAGCTGTTGAGGGACCTTCTAGACAATTTGAAATTGGAAGGGCACAAAATGAACTAATGGACTTTTAGGCACGATAGAAACATTGTCTCAACACATAATGTTAGAAAAACACTGGATGGACTTGAACAGTGATACGTCAGACTGGGACTCACACGAACGTACCAAAAACATTTTAAAAAACAAAATCCAAAATATAAATACACAAAAAGACACAATTCTCAACTGTTTGTCTTTAGTGCATTTTGATCTTGAACTGACCTTGACATTGACATTGAAGATAGATCAGGTATGAGTATGTCAACATGGAACACAGTATAAAATAGATACATGGCATTCATTTAGATAAGTGTGTCAATGCAACCCTAGCACAATTTTCTTTAAGACACTTACAGCAATAGCAATCTTGCGACCTCCTTTGGCTTGCTGTAATGGTTTGAAACCTCGACGTGTTCAAAACAATATAACAGCTATACCCTAAAATATTGTTGTATATAAAGGAATATACTATTGACAGTTATGCCATCACTTTTTGACACGAACTTAAGACAAATGGATTATTATTTAAAAGAAGAAAAGTAATGTGACTATTCACACTTGGCTATTTAATGATAATAGCGATATGTTAACATAATATGGTTACTGAACTCACAATGTATGGCGGCCATCTTGGACGCCATCTTGAATAATTCCTTTTCACAAGAGTCGCCAAGTAGCCGAAATCATTTTACTGAATCTACAGACTTTCACCTAAAATATGTTATAAAAAATATTTTTTATAGCAGATGTTCAAACATTTTTTGACAAAAAAATTCTCGGTAAAGGATTTTCAAAAGAAAAATCATATTTTTTTTACTTTATACAATATGAAATTATTTGTATTCAACCATATTCGATTTTAAATGAGATATTTGAAAGATTTTAAATTTATCCAGCCAGATAATGTGCTATTTAATGATGTTTCTTGTACATAGATTTTTGTATGTGTACCAAAACAAATTAATCACTTGTTTTACTTAAAGTTTTGGAACAATTCTTACCGATGCTACATGCGCTTGTTATCTTACTCATAATAATTAAGGTTCAAACCGGCAGAGAAAATGAAAATGTGCGATTTTAAGACAAAGCAAAAACAATAATTGTGAAAGTAACCGTAAATACTATAAAACAATCATCAGCTATTTTTTTATCAAGGCGTTTAAGGTTAGTGACTAGAATACAAAACATCACCTTGAAAGGCATTCTTTCATTCATTACTGTTAAAATTATCTTTAGTGTTCACGATATTGTATAACATGTACATGTTTGCATAATTACTCATATTTTCTATCATGAATGAAAATAAAATCGGTCCTTTTAATCCGGTTCGAGCCAACGAGGATATCGAGCCATGTGATATCGAGCCTACGAGTTTCGATTGTATATGTTGAGCTATATAGTTTTAGTCAAATAAACATTTTCTTCTGATCTGATCATAAAAGCACTGCAAACAAATAATAAAAAAGAAAGGAATTTTGAAGAAAAGAAATGTCCCAAAGGTTATTGGTTATTGGCTAAACAAATTAGTTTCATTGCATATTTTTCAGAGAACCTAACGAAGAAACTACCAGTGGTTTGGGTGAGTTGAATATGAACGATATTGGCGAATATAAAAGTTTAATAAAATATAAATTTACAGTGAAAGAAATGGAAGAGGCTATTAATAAACTAAAGAATAACAAAAGCGTGTTTTCCAGTAGCCGACAATGGTTATCCAGAGGACATACATTAATAAGTTAATATATCATGTATTCTTAACAACAAATGATTTCTATATATGTATTGTAGGTTTTCAGTCTAATCTGTTATTAGATTAAGGTCAATATTGGTGCTTTGTTGAAATCATCCTGCAACTTATAAAAAGGAAGAAGAAGAGAAATCCCTTTGATTCAGACGATTATAGATGAATACCATTGTTATTTTGTTTAGGATTTGTTTCCACAACAGTCCTAAATGATAGAATAAATGCTTTTAATTAATGAAATTGATGAGAACATTTTGAAATTGATATTAAACATTTATCTTTTATCAACAAGCATTATCTCGTGTAGGATATCGTTAAGTGTGCGTCAAGGCGAAAATCTTTCACCAGTTCTTTTCTGATTGTTCGTCGATGATTTAGTTGAATTTGTCTACGCTAAAAGTGAACGTCTGTAATCCATACTAAAGTTATGGGCATTCATTTGTAGTTATATATTTTACTGTATGCGGGCGATACAGTTATGTTTGCTGAAAGTGAAACTAAGTCAACTGAAACAGCTCATTATGCAATGTTTGGGTAATGTCAGAAATGACATCTTACTGCAAATTCAAGTAAATCCAAAGAAGTTGTTTTTAAAGACTTGAAATAAGAAATATGCCATCTCATTTTTCTCCTAATAACAGGATTGAAGTTGTGGATGATCTAAGTTATCGAGGCCTTGAATTCACATGTTATGGTAAGAGTAATGTTACCAAAAATATATCTGTGAAAAAAACAACAAGAAAAGCTAAGATTTCATTAATGTTATTATAAGAAGCTTGTTTCTATATATTGATTGAAATACATTGGTTAGTCCTCTGTTGCTGTATGGATGTGAAGGATAGGGTTCAGAAGATAGTATTGCTTATTAATTAGTGTGCAGTTTCAGTTTCAGATTAAATGTAATGTCTATGTGTAAAGATCTTCAAACAAAATGTTTTACATTTTCAATGTATACAATTATGGTTTCCTGCTTTTTGTTATGTGTATATCATATTAAATGTATATCAATTTGTCTGTCATTGAAATTAATTCTAGAACTTTGAGTGCCAATTTTGAATAGCTGTAAAAGGCAATGATCATTTAATAAAAGTTCAAAGTTTAAGTTATTATGTATCTCTCACTCTAGCTGTAAAGCATAATAACTCTTAACAATTAACGATGAAGCGAAGAGGATACTTCCGACCTGAAACGCACCTTTCATCTGGAGAGGCAATACTATGCATGAAGTTGGATATAGTCATTCTGATAAAATAACGATACCGGTATTTCATGAGCTTTTCACGGATACATTAGCGCCCTAACTACAACATAAGTATATACAAATTCAAAATTGACTATTTGAAAAAGTTCCCCAAATGCATTGTACAATGGTTCACTTCACAAAGGCATACACATTTAAATTGATTTAAGATCTTAATCAGGGCGAGTAGTTGCATTTACGACATTGAGTTGTGCTTTGTGGGTGTCGACATATGTGGCTTCATCTGGTTCAATCTTTTGTAGATAATGGTTGTATTTGGTCGGTGAATGTTTCAACGTCTTTCGGCGGTTAATCATATTACTTTGCTGCTTTAACACACGCCTTTCTTACGAGAGATGTTAGCTCTGAGGCGGAAAGTACAGCTTAACAGAGTCTAGCAATGGTTTCTCGTGGCAATTTCGAAATAATTCATCCCAATGGGATAGATCCTTAACATTCGTATGTTTCCATGTAAGTGTGCGAAAACCCTTTGAAATCCAATCGCATCGCTACGCATCTATGGTTTTAAATTTAACTGTCATTCCTAGAGTGACAGATATTTATGGATATTCAATTTATTGAAATTGTTGTTGTGTTTTTGTACCACCGTTGAGTAGTTTGTCACTACAGTTTGTCCGTCATGTTATCTTTCATTTGTTCTTTGTGCTGATAAACTAGATTTAATTGTAAGTATACTGCAAGGCTTTTCCGTTAGTTTTGTTCTCTTTTCTTGAAATGAATAGACATGCGTATAAAATAGTACATTATGTTGGCCAGAATTGCTCTCACTTAATCTATTGAATTATATAACAATCCTGTATTGGAGAGAACCGATAATATTCTACAACACCAGACATCAGCGTATTTCCAAACATAAATGCGGTTGTGTAATCTGAACTTATTTCGGTGTTATTGTTGACCGAATGTAATGGAAAATCATGAACATCAGCCGCAAACGTACTGTGGTTTTGGTTGATAACACAATAATAGAACACTCTCGGATATTATCATTATTATTCTCTTGCTTGCGGGAGACAGCCGAACAACAACAAGCAAGCTAGACAATGCCTTATGATCATATTGTGTACCATAGGGGAAACTGTTGGTCGCGATTCTAATAAATTGGACTCCCACGCGTACGTACATTGTATAACCTTTCAGCCAGGATATTAAATTACCCCTTTCAGTCTGCTCCTGCGTATGGTAGAATGAACGAAAGAAAGCACTGCTAGAGCGAAATTAACCCTCTCAAAGGCAAAGTTATTGCATTTATGTTCACAAATGTCGGTTTGTAGATGAAGAAGTCCCAAAGGTCAATTATGTTATTATAATTATTTGCTATACATTTGTCAATAAATCTTAATAACAATTAAGCTGTAATCCATTTTGATTAAAAAGAAGTTTATCTATAGACGTTCCATGAACTATTCCAATGTCTGACTCTATCTACAGACGACAGCCAGCCGTATAAATAACTGACAATTTTGTTATTTTTAATAATTATAAGAAACATATGGGTAAGGTTATAATTAAGCTAGCAAACCATAAGTATGGAAATCTAACAGTTTCGTTTTCACGTAATGCTTATCATTAGATAAGTGGCTTTCACAATGATAGATTGCTACGTTCAAAAGAGGGCTGAACTATCAGGAATATGAAGTGCCGTAATTTACAATGCAGACATTCGGAGTTGTACTTTTTCCTCCGCACTAATGTGAACTGGGTGCACATTAAGGTATGTGAAGAGACCGTCCTAGTAACACACAATGAGAAATCAGGCGAAAGAAAATTGCGAGTTGAGCATTAATTATCTTAGCTACTCGGATGTTGCCCTACCGTGACTCACATGTACAATCCGACATACTTGTATAAGTGCTAAAAGATCATGATCTACCATAGAAACTAGACACCCCGTGGACCTGAGCTCCCGGAGGCGGAGCACATGTATTATCAATGTTGGTAGAGGAACGGTCAATATCGTATTCCACTTTTCCAATATCCCGACCTTCTGAATCTGCATGAAAACCTGGTTGGAAAAAAACCCCGTTCACATAGTTTTGATTTCAAATAAAATTTCGTCAACATGCTGTTTTTATCTTTCGAGTTATTTAAACATTATATTAACCTAATTGTAACCATTTAATATGTTTCATTTTTGTTTGTTTTAATATCACTTCACACTCAACTGGATTCAAATGTGTTTTGTGCAGGCAGTATTACCATTTTTGAGCGTTGTTGTTAACTAAAATGTTTGTAAAAATGTACATGTTTCAATTATATGTCACACAAAGGCTGTTACTTTATAGTTAATACAATTCAGTTTCTTCTTCTTCTGCTTCTTCTTCTTGTTGTTCTTCTTCTTTCTCTTTTTCTTCCACTTTTTCTTCATCTTCTGCTTCTTCGAAAAATCTGTCTTCTTCTTCTCTGCTTTTCGTCTTCTTCTTTCTCTTCTTCTTCTTCTTCTTCTTCTTCTTCTTCTTTGAAAATGTCTTCCATATTGTTGTGGTCAGAAATGGATCGTGCATCGTACGAACGTTCGCTATATGCCATCGATGATGGAAGGGGCATGTGATATCACCAGCCAAATACCAAAAGGACATACACTCTTCGTTCGCTTCTCGACTGGTGTGCCTTTTGTTAATCACTATATCACCTACAATTAATACATTTTTTGTATTTTGTTGTATTTCATTATGCGGTCTTTAAACGTTTAAGTAGTTTGCCGACGCAACCATCTAATATCCTCAATTGCATTTTATGTCAACCATCCGATAAACCATTGACTGTTCTATTCAGTATCATTACTTACTCTAGATTTTAGATATATGTAAAGCATATCACTGATAATGCCATAATTTTAATATTTCAACAAAACTGAACAAGTGTTTTAAGCGATTTACCAGACTGTTTATTCTGTGCAAAATAATTAATTTTCAATTATGAACGAAAAGAAGTTGCCGTGTGTTTAAATTTATTTTATGTGTTTGTTACATTTCTATTGTATGTCATGGCACAAAATTACAATCACGAATAGTTTTTATCAATAATCACATACATTGAAATCACTTACTTCATTCAGCAATTAAAAAAGTGATTCTATATTTTACAACAGTAACACAATATTATATATCGACAAACATTTAGCAAAGACCGAGGGGGTATCACACATGCAGATACAGTTTCATTTCGTGTCCGTGTAAATACTACCAACTTAAGTTTTTAAAAGAGTTTTGTATTTTGAGCTGAAAAATAATCCAGGTCAAAGTTTTAGACTTTATTAGAATATTTAATGGTTCTTGCATGTTGATTTAATACGGGCGCATAAATGGTAATATTCCCTTTTTATATATTTTATCAGGAAGTTTTTTTCTCGTATTTTTATGTTTATAGTAAAGATAAGAAAACAACAACAATGTCTGATATTGTCTTGGTGTAAATTCCGAACGAGTTTTTAAGAGGAGACACGGAGAGTTTTTTCTCCGAAATTCTTTAAACAACTAAGGTGTAACTTAATGTACATACAATTAAATCAGCAGTTGCTTGACTGAAAGCAAATCTACTTAAATTTACAATACAAAATAAGTAACCTCACTAAGGCCTGCCGATGAAGTTTTAAAGATTTGTGTAGATAATATGATTTAGTTTTTAAAACACGAGTTAAGCAGTGATAGTGCGCATGCGCATTCAAACTACACACCTTCAAACAACACCACAGTTTCTCGTTGCGATTTTTAAGAAGCTATATCTTGCAATATACCAACACTATGACATCGACGGAAACAGTTGTATTATATTGCACACGACCAGCTTAACCCATACACTATCAATCTGTCAGCTTACGAACAAATATGCAATCCAAATTGGTCACTACAAGGAACATACAACACAAAATAGGATTTCTAGAGCTAATATCTCATATATTTAATGCAACTGAAATTCCTATCAACAAAAACACTATTATGCTCGATAATTGGTTACAATCTGTACCAGAGACAAAATCAGACTGAAGACAGTTTCCGTAACTCTTGGTTTTTGGACAAGACTTTAACAAATGGTCCATAAGGCCAGGATTTTGAAAGTTTATCCATTTCACACCTTTGTCTTCTTCAACATAGCATTCACCCGTCAATCCCCACGTGACCAGTCCGCTGTTGATCACCTTTTCAACGCCACAATCGCATTTGATACTATTTCCTGTCACATGGACCTCGTCAAATGTACACTCGTCCAGTTCGAGTATGAACGACAGATCACGTAAATTGTTGTTGTGCAGGTTTATAACTACACCCTTCTCAAAGGCCGTAAAAGCCAAATGGTCAATATTGCGAATTTTATTCCAGCTGAGTTGTATGCTTTGTAGTTGAAGACCTTTGAAGAAATCTTTGTCAATCTGTTTGATCGCATTGTTGGAGGCATCTAAATATTTCAGCTTCGACAATCGTTGGAGAACGTTCAATGGTAACTGTGTAAGATTTAATGTCCGTATGAATAAAGTTTCCAGAGAATCTTCTATTCCATAAAACATTCCTTCGTCAGAAAACTGTAGTCCTGGGTTGTGATCCAGATGAAGTTCGGTTAACTGGTATTCACCATCAAATGTTCCATTTGGTACTGTTTCCAGATTTGTCTTCACAAGACTCAACTTTGTTAAACTCTTTAATCCATTAATAGCATCGGAAGGAACTTTGTAAAGTGGATTGTGGTAAAAGTTTAACTCTTTTATAGAATTTTCAAGATCATTAAATGCGCCATCTTCTATTGTATCAATTTCATTCACACCAATGAGAAGTTGACGCAGGTTTTGCAAACCCTTAAAAGTGTTATTTCTTAAAAATTCTATGTCATTTGAATAAAGTTTTAAATCTTTCAGATTTTTCAGACTCAAAAGTTCAGTAGGAAACTCGTATAAGAAATTGAACGATAGGTCCAACTGTTCTAAGTGTTCTATACCAGTGAACGCACCAGAGTCTATATTGGACATCTGTAGAGCTTGCAACGTCAGCGTCCGTAGTGACAGTAAATCCAGACCAGCAAATATACCCGACGGAAATGTTTTGTATTTGTTTTTCAACTGGTTGTATCCTAAGTCCAGAACTTTCAGATTTGTAAGTCCTTGCAGGAATGGTAGTCCTGTGTCAATTTTGATTCTGCTGCTGTCCATATCCAATACTTCCAGTGAGTCTTTAAGATCTTGGAAAACATCATTATGAATATGTTTGACCGGATTCTTTCTCAGCACTAATTCATTTACAGTAATATTTGCAAAACTTTCTCGCTTTAACACGCGGACTGCATTGTTATTTAAAAGAAGTCTATGGAATGTTTTGCTTTCCATTTGGGAAAAATCTGGAATATGTGACAATCTATTGTTGGAACAGTTTACTGTCTTTAGATTGACATAGTCGTTCTCAATTTTCCACCAAGTAAAATCCATACTACATGTGCACTGTGGTGCCATTTCCGGGCAGTTGAACTGCGCATGCGCTGTAACCACAGTAACTGACAGGAGCATGCGTAATAATGTCCGAATAAGCATTATTCTCGTCCTCACTCACCGAAGTCTGAAAATAAAATAAAACAAAAATGTTATAACATTCCTTAAATCCAATTTATTCCTTCAGTAAGTGTTACTTTTATACAAACGTTTTTCTGTTACCTTATCAGCTTTCAAGCGCAATTCTGTGTCATTGACACGCTTACGTCCGCTCAAATACCAAGTTTCGGCACATCTTCAAATATAATCACATGCAGATGATTGTACTAATGTGCTCTTGTCTAGCCGAAATAACGCTTTCTTTCACACTTCGAATAACTTGGGAACTTTTTTCTAACCACAGCAAAACCGTTCGTATAAACGATATGCATGTTCTCGAGTGCTTGAATTCAAGACTGCGGAAACAAAATTAACAGAAACAGGAAAGTCGGCGCTAAAAAGCATGATTAATGATAGATATCGAAATTTGCTTTTGTTAATTAACAAAAAGAGCAAAAGCCACAAACACACACAGCTAACAAACAAGACAGTCATGACACAACAGACATGTGTAAATACGTCAATTAATTGTTTATAAAATGTAGACGTTTCCGTCTTGGAACAGGCAGCGAAACCGCGCAAAGGAATTCACTGGGGTGGATATTTGGAATTGACATGATAACCAAATTGATATGACTATGAAAAGGAGAACTTAGTTTTGTGCTACAATGTGCTTATCGTGTATTTCTTTTTCATATCTATTGTAATTTTTGCTAATATTTTATGACTCAACGTAATATCTTTGGCAAACTCTCTCTTCCTTTATATATAAATCTTTAATAGTAATAAATCTAGTGCTATCAGTAAGCAATCTGTTGATTACGATCTTGTCATGAGAGCACAACCATTGATACTGCTTCTAATAAGTATGTATTTGTCAAATAGTTTTCAACAACAAAACGAACATTAACCTTACAAACTGGGTCAATGGCAAACGGTTAAAGACAAATTTATAAACCCTACAAACTGGGTTGATGACAAAAATATCAACCTTAGAAACTGGGTTAATGACAAATATATAAACCCTACAAACTGGGTTAATGACAAAAATATAAGAGTACAGTAAACGATACTCCCGGAAGCAAAATCATCAATACACCATGGAAACTACAAGGACAACCCTATAAGCCTAATATTTAACCATGATTCACAATCGGAACATCTCGGCCATTATCCAACAGATATCTTTCCCGAAGGTTGCCGGAGATGGTCGTATTGTTACGACTGCGTGATTCTGTTTTAAGGCACACAGAACAATGCCCAACTGGCACTTAACAAGAGACGGGCAACCAACTTAGCAAGGCAACAAATACAAATATTGAAATAGCTTAATAAATAGCAACGTTTTGTGACGACACCTGATTTTCTCAACATGTCTTCCTTTATAAGACGAAACCCGATTTTCGCAACGTGTATTGCCTTATTAGACGATACTTAAATCTTCAAAAACTGTATTCGCCTACATGACGACAGCTGAATCTTCCCAACATGTATTCGATTACCTGACGACAGCTGAATTAACGCAACGTGTATTGCCTTATAAGACGACACCTAAATCTTCGCAACATGTATTCGCTCACAGGACGACAGCAGAATCTTCCCAACATGTATTCCTTCATAAAACGACACCTGATTTTCGCAACATGTATTGCCTTATAAGACGACACCTGAATTTTCGCAACATATATTGCATTATAGGACAGCACCTAGATTTTTGCAACATGTATTCCCTAGGACACCTGAATTTACGCAACATGTATTCCCTTATAAGACGACACCTGAATTCTCGCAACGTGTATTCCGTCACAGGACGACACCTGAATTTTCGCAACGTGTATTCCGTCACAGGACGACACCTGTATTCTCTCAACGTGTATTCCCTTATTGGACGACACCTGAATTCTCTCAACGTGTATTCCCTTACAGGACGACACCTGAATCCTCGCAACGTGTATTCCGTTATAGGACGACATCTGAATTAACGCAACGTGTTTTGCCTTATAAGAAGACACCTAAATGTCCACAACATGTATTCCCTTATAGGACGACACATGAATTTACGCAACCTGAATTATCGCAACGTGTATTCCGTCACAGGACGACACCTGAATTCTCGGAACGTGTATTCTGTCACAGGACGACACCTGAATCCTCGCAACGTGTATCCGTCACAGGACGACTCCTGAATTCTCGCAACGTATATTCCCTTACAGGACGACACCTGAATTCTGGCAACATGTATTCCCTTACAGGACGACACCTGAATTCTCGCAACGTGTATTCCCTTATAGGACGACACCTGAATTAACCCAACGTGTTTTGCCTTATAAGAAGACACCTAAATGTCCGCAACATGTATTCCCTTATAGGACGACACATGAATTTACGCAACCTGAATTATCGCAACGTGTATTCCGTCACAGGACGACACCTGGATTCTCGCAACGTGTATCCGTCACAAGACGACACCTGAATTATCGCAACGTGTATTTCCTTACAGGACGACACCTGAATTCTCTCAACGTGTATTCCCTTACAGGACGACACCTGAATTTTCGCTTATAGGACGACACCTGAATTCCCTCAACGTGTATTCCCTTATAGGACGACACCTGAATTCTCGCAACGTATATTCCCTTATAGGACGACACCTGAATTCTCTCAACGTGTATTCCCTTACAGGACGACACCTGAATTTTCGCTTATAGGACGACACCTGAATTCCCTCAACGTGTATTCCCTTATAGGACGACACCTGAATTCTCGCAACGTATATTCCCTTACAGGACGACACCTGAATTTTCGCAACTTGTATTCCCTTATAGGACGACACCTGAATTTTCGCAACTTGTATTCCCTTATAGGACGACACCTGAATTTTCGCAACGTGTATTCCCTTATAGGACGACACCTGAATTTTCGCAACTTGTATTCCCTTATAGGACGACACCTGAATTTTCGCAACGTGTATTCCCTTATAGGACGACACCTGAATTTTCGCAACTTGTATTCCCTTATAGGACGACACCTGAATTTTCGCAACTTGTATTCCCTTATAGGACGACACCTGAATTTTCGCAACGTGTATTCCCTTATAGGACGACACCTGAATTTTCGCAACGTGTATTCCCTTATAGGACGACACCTGAATTTTCGCAACGTGTATTCCCTTATAGGACGACACCTGAATTTTCGCAACTTGTATTCCCTTATAGGACGACACCTGAATTTTCGCAACTTGTATTCCCTTATAGGACGACACCTGAATTTTCGCAACTTGTATTCCCTTATAGGACGACACCTGAATTTTCGCAACTTGTATTCCCTTATAGGACGACACCTGAATTTTCGCAACTTGTATTCCCTTATAGGACGACACCTGAATTTTCGCAACTTGTATTCCCTTATAGGACGACACCTGAATTTTCGCAACTTGTATTCCCTTATAGGACGACACCTGAATTTTCGCAACGTGTATTCCCTTACAGGACGGCACATGATTTTCGCAACATGTATTCCCTAATACGAGTTTGGGACAGGCCAAGTAGACGTCATAAACTATATCTATATGTATGTTTAGAAATGGCACAACGGGGACTCGGCTTTCTAAATGCATTTCTGAATGTGTTAATTGTATGCTCCTCTTCCGTGTAGATGAAAATCTGCATTGAGAATTACAAGAGCAATACGTAACACAGCATGTATTACTAATGCACCAGTTAATTGTAACCACGCCCTAGTAAAATCCCCGCTAAATGCACCCGCATTCCGGGGACATATAAGATAGGCCCATTCACCGCTATTTTTGGCGCGAAAACAAAACCACCGCATCACTCGGCACTGCGGGGTGGAAAGGTAAAAACACGGCCCATTGCCCCGATATCCCCGGTATACCCTCGGACCTGGGGGACGTGGTTACAATTGACTCAGTCTGGTGCATAAGTATGTAGATAAATGGCTTCACTATGACTGATATCAAATTCCCAAACTAGTCATACACTGTATAAACTTTCGAAAAAAAGTCCTGCCGACTCCAACCAGCAAACACACCTCACAAGTAATAAAAATACTGCACATATCACTGTAATGATATCCAAACGGTTGTATTCCATTTCGGTTTAATATGAAAATACATGCCACAAATTATTACTTTTGGTTGAGTTAATATGCAGTGATGTTTATTCACGTCCGTTTCCAGTTCAATAAAATACATAGCAGATTTTATAAACCTGGTGCTTTTTATGCCAATTGTCCTCAATAAAAGCACTAATCGTGTTTAAGTTTTTAAAAGCGATTTAATTAGAGATCTGACATTTTAGAGTGCCTGTTCTTTCATAGTGAATGGGCTCTCGACCTTTCTTGACCCGGGGATGAAGGAGTTTAGGCTTCATTCAGATAGCTTATCCTTTTGTGTGTATATCTATGTAAGTATTTTACAACAGTGACCGCAGGTCATCACTGGGGTTCACCCAACAGCCAAAGTGCTTGTGGAGCATTTCTATATTTCTAGAATCACCGAATCGCTGTTTTTATAGGGGCTACTTTTTGTGAAATACCTCCGCAACTAATGATATGGCAGTGACAGTATTAGAACATTCGACACCTCATTACCATGTGCATACAATAGCGAGAGGTAATATGTAACCACATCTAACCAGTAACCTTTTGATATTAAACCGAACTTATGTTTTACTAAATACATGGACGGTAAAAAACCCAAATGATTAGCGATTTGTGTGTGTTGAATTTATCAGAGGAATTCCTTGCTATATTTCCCAATATGAATTAAATAACGCACCCTTCTGAAAAGTTAATTTAAATCCTATAGAATACAATTTCGAAAGTAGATGAGTGTCGGTTGATTATATTAAAGCTGCACTCTCACAGATCGAACGTTTTGACAATTTTTTTTTTTTATTTTTTGTCTAGGAACGAGCCAATTTATGCGAAAGTGCATGTACACCAGTCATATTTATAAGACTTCTGACAAAACATTAAATTGCAGTTTTTTATATTTAAGTCTTAACGCTTAAGTAACGGTTTTAGCCATAAAACATTAATTTTGGAACGGAAATATGAAAATCCGCGATCTGATCTTTTGTCAAAAAATTTGCTCATTCCAAGACAAAAAAAAAAGTTGTAGAAACGGTTAATCTGTGAGAGTGCAGCTTTAAGTAACTTCCGTGGCCCGAGCGTATGTAGGGTGTTTTGCTGAAACGAGGTCTCCCCACTTGTCATTGTCTGTTAGCAACTTGTTTCACTATTTACAACATATGACAATATTTTTAACATTTTAAATTATTCTTGTTTGTCTTTCCTTTGTCCTAGGGTCATAAATTTACACACTTGCTTCCGAATGAGTGGGCGACAACCGGATGCAATAAATATTGCTGGATTTGACTTCTAGAGGGTTGGAAAGCAGAGACGCACTGTCACTTTTCCCCGAACTAATCTTTCCCGAACTAATCTTATACGATTAATGATACACCCCTACAGTGCGTGGGTAACATATCATTTAAGATTATGAGA